>NW_026057582.1:99077830-99215807 GCF_023721935.1 Panthera uncia | reverse complement strand
AAAAAAAAAAAAAAAAAAAAAAAAAAAAAAAAAAAAAAAAAAAAAGAGTGGCTAGAAACAGATGGGCATTTTTTTTTTAATTTTTTTTTTTTAACGTTTATTTATTTTTGAGACAGAGAGACAGAGCATGAACGGGGGAGGGTCAGAGAGAGGGAGACACAGAATCTGAAACAGGCTCCGGACTCTGAGCTGTCAGCACAGAGCCCGACGCGGGGCTCGAACTCACTGATCGCGAGATCATGACCTGAGCTGAAGTCGGCCGCCCAACCGACTGAGCCACCCAGGCGCCCCCAGATGGGCATTTTAATAAGCACACACAGCTTGGTTAAGTTCAAGGATATGTTTATGTTTCAAGGACAAGGTTCATCACTCTCTCTCAGGGAAGTGCAGTCAGTACTAGGAGGCTGGTTTAAGGAGGCAGAGATTAAAGTCATGCACTGTGTGTGCTGCCTTAGCAGCCTGAAATGTTTCCCTGTGTCTATTCAGAAGTACACCTGAGTTTAGCCATATCCCAAAGCCACCAGGATAAGACATGGCTAATTGCTCTGGCCCTTAATTTAGAATTTCTTGAAAGCATTCCTTTTGGACTCCAACAAAATTTAATTATAAAATCCTGTGCAGACAGTAGCCTAAGCCCTAGGGGCCAACTATGTAATCCTACGTCCTAAAAAACTAAAAAGCTGGGGCGCCTGGGTGACTCAGTCAGTTGAGCATCCAACTTCAGCTCAGGTCATGATCTTGCAGTTCATAGCTTTAAGCTCTGTGTCAGGCTCTGTAACGACAGCTGAGAGCCTGGATCCTGCTTCAGATTCTGTGTCTCCCTCTCTCTCTGACTCTCCCCCACTCATTCTCTCTCTCTCTCAAGAAAAAAAAAAAAAAAAACATTAAAAAAAAGAACTAAAAAGCTAAGAAACTAGTTAACTAACCATCACAAACTTTTGTATGACAAAAGTAGTCTGAGAATAAAAATCTTCAAATTAGATTAATGAATGAGTTCTGTCAAAAAAAGTCCTATCAAAAATAATAAAGATGTGAGATTTTGCTGAACTTGAGAAGCTCCTGTAGTAGATAGTCTGAGTAAAGGCCACTGAAATTCTACTACTACTGAGGTGGGTTTGTTGACAGAAGGTATTACTATTAACATGCAAATGTGTAGGTGTTTGCATGAGTTTTGATAAAACAGACTTCCCTTATTTACTAAATTTATGATAAACAATGTCAATTAAGTACAAGAAAGGACTCCCAGAAAAACTGATGCTTCCGATTAGACAGCTCATGATTTGTAGCAGTAAGTGTGTACTTCTACACACAAAGGCACACACAATTGCAGAAGGGCAAAATCAAGTACTGGGAATAGCTTTAGGGAATACACTGAACTGGAATTTGGAGGGTAGGGATAGTAAGAATGAACTTTTTTTCAATGCTTATTTTACATTATTTATTTTTTGATAGAGTGTGAGCACACACATGAGTGGGGGAAGGGCAGAGAGAGAGAGTCCCAAACAGGATCTGCACTGCCGATACAGAGCCCGACCTGGAGCTCCAACTCATGAGCCATGAAATCATGACCTGAGCTGAAATCAAGAGTTGGACGCTTAACTGGCACCCCCAAAATGAGCTTTTATTCTATATACCTGATGTATTTCTGTAGTCTTTTGCTGTTATGACTATGTTTCTTGTGTTATTAAAAATAAAAAGCACTTTTTTTTTTTTTTTAAGATTTTATTTATTGGGGCACCTGGATGGCTTGGTCGGTTGAGCGACCAACTCTTGATTTAGGCTCAGGTCATGATCCCAGGGTCGTGGGATCGAGCCCTGCATTGACCTCTGTGCTGAGCTTGGAGCCTACTTGAGATTCATATTCTCTCTCTCTCTCTCTCTCTCTCTCTCTCTCTCTCTCTCCTTCTCCCCCACTCATGCTTGCTCTCTCTCTCTCTCTCTCAAATAAAACCTAAAAAAATAAATAAAAATAAAAATTTTGTTTTTAAGTAAACTCTACACCCAACATGGGGCTTGAATCTCCAACCCTGAGATACACTCACTCCACTAAGTCAACACTCCACTGACTAAGCCAGTCAGGCACCTAGAAAGACACTCTTCTTTTAAAAAAATGTGAATAGTTGTGCTTATTTCCCTTTTATATCTTGTTTTTGTATTAAGGAGAGTTAAGCCATAAAACATTCTCATAGCTGAATACTGACTATTGTAGAGGCCACTTTTATGCAACAGGCTTGAGCAATGAAACTTGATCAAGGTAAAAGGGCCCACAGTGACCACCAAGCTGAGTGCAAACAAGCAATGGAAACAGGCTCATTAAGCAACTCACCATAGGCTCTAACTGACCAATTACAACCAGGAACAGTTCCTAAGATTACCAAAAAAAGGAAAATTCCAAAAGTCCCATACTCCCTCACTCCGCCCTTTAACTGTGGCCCCTCACCATCACCTCCCCACAGACAGTCTCTCCTTTGCTGTCCTGCCCAACCACTCCCTTGCAGTGTATTTTTTTTAATTTTTTTTAAGTTTATTTATTTAGTTTGAGAGAGAGAGGGAGAGTGCAAGTGGGGGAGGGGCAGAGAGAGAGAGAGGGAGAGAGTGAATCCCAAGCAGGCTCCACACTGTCAGCACAGAGCCCAGTGTGGGGATTGAACTCACAAACTCTGAGATCAAGAGCCAAAATCAAGAGCTGGGCGCTTAACTGACTCAGCCACCCAGGCGCTCCTCCCTTGTGGTGTATTTAATAAACTTTCCTCTCTTTTGTTCTGCCTTGGGTGAATTCTTTCACCACCCATGCCACCAGCCCCCACCCAAATGTCCCATGTTTGATGGCACCCCCATCCAATCAGAGCGACCCACAACTACTACTGAATTTAGTGTTTACATCAAATCGTAAGTCTAAAACCTCATCTGAATTTCTAACTCTGACTCCCCAGCAGCTCTCCTCAGTGTGCATCTATCTCTGCTACACCCTGTTTTAATGTGTGCTCTGACATTCCTCCAATTGACTGGGGCTCCTTTTGGACAGAGCTGGTGGCTCATTCAACTGGTTTCCCCAGTACTCAGCAAACAATGTGGCTAGGACAAAGCCTTCTTCCTTTCACACAACTCAGTGTTTGCCAAAGCCTCTTTGGTCAGCAAAAAAATAAATAAAATAAAACAGCAACAACAAGAACACTGTTTTCTCCCAAAATTGCAGGATAATAAGCTTCTGCAAACACCTGTGAACAACGGAAACCCTTTCAAGTTCTCAGCCAGAGCCCTTTGTGATTCAGTTGCTTCATCTTCTACGAGGAAAGAAACCTGCCCTCCAGTTTTGCAGAGGACAGTATGGATTTGGCTGGGAACATCTGCTTTCATGAGCACACGGCTTATAAATTTTCCAGGGCTCACTGCTGCTAGAACCCTGTGCTCAACTGGCATTTCCACACCTCCAGGGACTGGCTATAAAGGAGCAGCAATGACTGCAGATACAGCAGATGACAAAGTAAAAGCCAAAAGGCTGATCAGAGCCAGGCAGGCAGAGAGGCTCATCTGCCAGCATGAGGGGACTCCCCCTAAACTGTGGACTTAATCGTCTCTTCTACATTACATTTCTCAGAGAAACGTCTATTTGAATTGGAAGTAAGTATTGTTCATTAATCCCTGACATCTAATAAAATGAGAAGCACATTTTAGCCACAGAAGTGATATTTGTATCAACTGAGTTACAGGTCCATAATTCTTTATCTGAAACACAGTGGCCTCAATTTTGTCAGGAAGCTAGAACAAAAGGAGTCACCAAGGAAATGCAGGGTAACTCAGAAAGAGTGGAATTGCAGAGGTCATAGGAAGAAATTTCTCCTCTGTTTTGTTCATAACATTTTTGGTTTTTTTCTTTTAATTTCCCTTCTTCTCCAACTGGAAGATTAATATGTACCTATGGTGAAAAGACTGAAAATTTTAAGCCAAATGTCATACGCAAAAATAACTGATGTGGCAAACAAAGGCAAAAGAAGAAAATTAAATTTCCTTTCAACTTACAGCACATTGACAAGTCCTTGAGATAGGCAGAGTGACCTTCGTCTGCAAACTCAGCAGCCTTGATGTTGACACTTTGCTAAGGGCAAAAGGCAATCTTAGCCCAACCTCCTAGGAACCCATAAGTCTACTTTAACATGTAGAAATTCCTTTATCTCTACCCCCGCCCAACAAGATATATGTTGGCAATCATACACACTCCAAGTTTATGGCCCCCTGACATACATCTGAAGGGTCTCATAACTGAGCTTTTTACTAAATAGTAACGAATGACCTTTCCCTAACAGCAACTAGTCCCTCAAGGTCCTTAAAGCCATAGAGACTTACCCTATCTCTAACCCCCTCCCAACTTGCAAGCATATAATCTTTCCCCAGTCACATCCCCAGTGCAGTTCTTCCTGCCCACAGGTCCTGTGGTGGTTTAATAAAACCACCTTTTTGCACCAAAAATGTCTCAAAAATTCTTTCTTGGGCTCCTAACCCCATTTTTCACATCATTTGGCGTCCAACATGGGACTGAGCCTTCTCATCTGGACTCTGAGCCTCACTACCAACTTGGTATTTTCTCTTTTCCTTTACTTTCATTTCAGGGGCTTTTCAAAGAGCATAGTCTTATTGGAACACTTTCAAGTCAATTACTCAGGCTGCAATCCTCTAGCCCGTGGCTACTCCACAGGGAGGAGAAAGCCTGCCTTTGGCTGGAAGTTAGTACCATGGCTGGAATGGTAATAAGACCCAGAAACTTGATGCCCTCTCTTTATTTCTGTCCTTATGCAAAGCTGCCTGTCTTGGGCACGGGACAGCCACCCAAGCGACTAGCATGGCTGCCATCTTAAGACTCCTGTGTGAGGTTCCCTCCTCACTGGTCTCATGTGATCTTCTCCATATCTCCGTATCTCTGGTCTGGCCGCAAAATGTCCACTCAGAGCCAGCCGAAACCAGTACCCGATTGAATTAAAGACCAACTGAGGACTGTCTCCTGGAGAAGTTGGGTGTAAAGACTCCATGTGTTGGAATGTCGCTTAGACCATGATGGATTTCTTTCTTTACTGTTCTCCCAACTAACTACTTGAACTACAAAACTGGGTAATTTCCCCTTGTAAAACTTTAGTGTTTTTCATGGGTTAAAAGTGGCAGGTTCCTCAAGGCAAGTCAAACTAAAGCAGGGCCTTCACAGCATTCTTGTCAAGGCAAGGTCAACTAAAGCATGGCCTTCACGGCATGTTCTTTAAGGCACAGCCTTTTATGGCATGGCTTTCAAGGCATGGCAGAGTATTGGGGTCCATATGCCAGGCACCCATTTGTAGCCTAAGAGGCAATGGGGAAGCAGAGGACACTAGCATCACTTCCACAGGGCCTTTCACAGGGCTTTTTAGGGCAGCACTGCCTTCAAGGCAAAGGAGTATGGTAATCAATAGCAATTTTCATTCCAGGGATGCCGCAGGTCACTTTGGACACGCAGAACCTTTGACATATCTTGCGTAGGATGCCACCTGGGAGTCAGGGGGAAATTTTGGTAGTGGACCCTCTTTGCTTTTCTAGGAGCATGGGAGCTTCTTCAGTCCCCAAGAATTCTCTTGGAATGCCTTTTAACCCACTGGAAACAATTCAGATTGCAAAATTTAGGAAAGGACTGATATTCTGTAACACTCCATGGCCTTAGTAGGATCTATTGGTTATATCTCTTATGCAAGAAGCAGGACAAATGGACTGAAGCCCCTTGTGTCCAGGCTTTTATGGCCCTAAATCAGGATCTGGACCTTAGGGCCTCTTGCAGAATGTGTCTAACCACCAACCAGGTTAATAAATCTCCCCTGGACACATTGGATGATGATCGTCTGAATAGGCCCATTCCTCCTCATAAACCTACACTGCTAGAGGAAACTCTAGCAATGATTCCTCATAATTAGGATACTGTTAAGGCTGGGCCTCAAACAAAGAAGGCTTCTTGATGGTTTTATTCCTTAGTCATATTTGTCCCAGGGACTACCTCTTTTGATGTCCAACTGCAAATAGAGGCTTTAACCTCAATTTTGAGGTCGAAGAAGCCTCAAAACTTACTATGTGACAGTCCCTGACAGTAATGACTCTACATCAGGTCCAGAATGTCTTAGAGACCCAAAGGCTATCAATGGATGAAGGGAGGTCAACTTACTAAATACAGACTATGTTTAGAGATACACCTGAAATAAAACTTATCACATTTTAAACCCAGATACTCTTTGCCTGAGCCAGATCATCATACTTCTGTGTTAGAACATGACTGCTCAGAGATTACTGATCTTGTTTATTCTAGCCAATCAGAGTTAAGAGATTTCCCTATTGAAAATGCAGTAGTTTCTAATGGCAGTAGTTTCACAGAAAAAAAAGATAAGAAAAGCTGGGTATGCTAAAGTCAGTCTAACTGTGGACTTTGGACTGTGGAGTCCAAAGCCCTCCAGGCAAATACACCTGCCCAAAAAGCAGAGTTAATAGCACTCATTCATGCTTTACAATTGGCAAAGGGCCTCAAAATTATTATCTTTACTGACTCTAAATAGGCCTTCCTAGTCCTACATGACCACAGATCGATTTGGAAGAAAAGGGGATTATAATCAAGCCATCACTCTCTAATCAAACATGGCCCCCAAATTATTACTCTTCTTGAGACTGTACACCTACCTAAGGAGGTAGCTGTAATTCACCTCAAAGGACATCAAAAGGATATGACCTTAGAATCTATAGGTCATAGATTCTATGCCAACAACTTGGCAAAAGTTTTATACCAGTCTCAACTCCAATAAAGTCCATAACTCCAGGGACACCTGGATGGCTCAGCTGGTTAACTTCAGGTCAGGTCACGATCTGACAGTTCATGAGTTCAAGCCCCATGTCAGGTTCTCCGCTATCAGCACTGAGCTGTCAGATCTTCTGTCCTCCTCTCTGCCCCTCCCCTGCTCACATATGTGCTCTCTTTCTCTCTAAAAAAAGAAAAAAAAAAAATCCATAATTCCAGTCTATTCAGACCAAGAAATTCACATAGCCCAAGAACTGAGGATATTTAAAAGAAAAAAAAATTGCACAGGACTAGCTTGTTAATAATAAGGGGAAAATCTTTATCCACCCACCCCCTGCCAAATAACCAACAGAAGGTAATATAGAGTTTATTCCAGGCTACTGATTTGAGTAAAAAGGCCACTGAGGTGACAAAACCTTGCTAGAAGAAACTGCCCTAGTTTTGGATTCCCCTGGTCCCTACAAAGTAACAATGGACCATCTTTTTATCGCATTAATAACTGAGCAAATAGTTTGGGCCTTAAAAAATTACTATTTACATTCAGCCTGACAACCACAGTCCTCTGGAAAGATGGTCCTCCAAAATCGAATGGCCTGTGAAATCCTGCCTACTGTTCAACGAGGCCCAGAATTAGATGACTGGCTCCTAAGGAACCCAGTGGCTATGCAGCTCTAACTAGTTGCCATAGCTTCCCCCACCCAGGCTGGATAGGCCACTGTACTCTGGGTTTTTCCCGAATGCACGAATGCATTATTAAAACCTTCACCAAACCAGCCAACCTTCCAAATTTAAAACAACAGTGGACACAGGGGCACCTAGGTGGCTAAGTCAAGTAAGTGTCCAACTCCTGATTTGGGCTCAGGTCATGATCTCGCAATCTTGATCCAGTGTGGATCAAGCCCCACACTGGGCTCCACGAGGGCAGTGCAGAGTGTGCTTGGGATCCGCTCTCTCCCTCTCTCTGCCCCTCCCCCACTCGTACTCTCTCTCTCTCAAAATAAATGAATAAACTTTAAAAACAACAACAACAACAATAGCGGACACGCTGTGTGTTTCACTGGTATGACCACCTAGCATCCATCTTTGTTACCTCTTTAGGACTGGAGGATATTGTTTGACAGATGAAGTTCTTAATAAACATAGTCAAAGCCCTAAATGACACTCAAAATAGCATTTCCCTATTAAATACTGACGTAACACAGATGTGTAAAGCAGTTTTACAAAACAAGATGACATTAGATGTTTTAACTGCTGCACAAGGTGGAACTTGTGCTATTCTAAAAACAGAATACTACGTATACATTCTAAATTACCACAAAAATATTTCTGGGTTTCTAACTGACATGATCACTCAAACTGGTGCCTTAAAGGATCCCTCTCTTCCCTTTAATGATTGGTTAAACTCCTGGACTGGAGGAGGATTTTTGTCAACTATCAAAGGACTCTTATTTGGGCTTCATTTTCTTTTTGTTAATTTTAATCATGTTTTGCTGTTTTCTCCCATGTCTCTTCACCTGGTGCTGAGACTCCTTCATTACCATACCTTGAAGCTGACAGATGATCCTTTCCACTCAGAAGATCCATACATGTGGTCTCCCTTGGATTCAAAGTCCTCTGCCATGTGTGTGTGTGTGTGTGTGTGTGTGTGTGTGTGTGTGTGTGTGTGTGTGTATATACATATATATCCCCAATTGACCACTGTTGACCCATAGGTAAGGACATCTCTATGCTACTCATTCAGGAGGAAGAAGTTACAGAAGATAAGACCTTCCACCCTTAGCAACCTTGAAGATTTAAGGGTCAAAACTGTTCAGGGGGAATGATGTGGGATATAAAGACAAAAGAAGAAAATTAAATTTCCTTACAACTTACAGCACATTGACAAGTCCTTGAGACAGGCAAAGTGACCTTCCTCTGGGAGCTCAGCTGTCTTAGTGTTGACACTTTGCTAAGGGCAAATGGCATTTAAGCTGATCCAGTAATGGAACTACTGGATATTTACCCAAAGAATATGAAAAGATATGTGTACCCCTATGTTTAAAGCTTGTTTATTTATTTGTTTATTTTTGAGAGGGGGGAGGGTCAGAGAGAGAGAGAGAGACAGAGAGAAAAATATCAAACAGGCTCTGCACATCAGTATGGAGCCCGCCTTGGGACTTGAATCCACAAACCACGAGATCATGACTGGAGCTGAAATCAAGAGTCAGTTGCTTAACCGAGACACCCAGGTGTCCCAGCACCCCTACATTCACTGCAACATTATTTACAATAGCCACATGTCCATCCATAGATGAATGAATAAAGATGTGGTGTGTACACACACACACACACACACACACACACACACACACACCTCTGACACACAGAGGAATATTACTCAGCCATAAAAAAAAGAATAAAACGTTGCTATTTGGAAGAACATGGATGGAACTAGAGGGTCTAATGCTAAATGAAGTAAGTCAGAGAAAGACAAATACCATGTGATTTCACTACTATGCAGATTTTAAGAAACGAAAGAGAAGCACCTGGGTGGCTCAGTCGGTCAAGCGGCCGACTTCAGTCATGATCTCAGAGGTTCGTGGGTTTGAGCCCCACCTAGGATTCTGTGCTGACAGCTCAGAGCCTGGAGTCTGCTTCGGATTCTGTGTCTCCCTCTCTATTTGCCCCTCCACCACTCACCGTCTCTCTCGAAAATAAACATTTAAAAAAAATAAGAAAAAAAAAAAAGAAAAGAAAAACAAAACAAACGAACAAAGAAAAAAGATATGGAGCATGTGACTCTTGATCTTGGACTTGTGAGTCAAGTCCCATGTTGGGTGTAGAGATTACTAAATAAGTAAGTAAATAAATAAATAAGGGAAAAACAAAAAAGAGACAAACAAAAAACAGACTTTTAAGTACAGAGAACAAACTGGTAGTTGCTAGAGGGGAAGTGGGTGGGAGATGGGTGAAACAGGTGAAGGGAATTAAGGGTACACATATCATGAGGAGCACTGACTAATGTATGGAACTGTTGAATCACTATATCGTACATCTGATACTAATGTAACACTCTGTTAATTTACTTGAATATAAATAAATAAATAACTTTAACTGATCTCCTAATATTTCCCTATTATATAAGAGATATTCATTTCAGAACTAATGAAAAGTCCTCGGTGTCCCTCTAATCATTTTCTTAGGATAAATTTTAAAAACAGGTATGGAGAATAACCATTTGAAATAACACTGCCAAATTGCCTTCCTGACAGGTGGGAGGAACCACATTCAAACAGCCACCCAAATAAAATTCTGCATAATGGTCTGGAGATAAGGCTGAAAAGCTGCTTTGGGTTTAGCATTTAGGATGTCACTAGAAACCTTCAAGGAAAGGCCTATGAAAGGAAGGTCAGTCTTGAGTATTTGTGCTGAGCTTTACCTCTTGATCTGATGCTCTCTCCTGGCTTTCTAATAACAACATGCTTGCAACCATCACCTGCAAGGAGAAGGCTCACAAGTCGGCCCCTCTCCTTCAGATGTTGCTGGTGTATTTGTGACTGCATTTCCCGGTGGATGTTTCTGTCACCTCAACAAATCTAAAGCCAAATGAGCCGCCTTCCCAGAACTTCCACTCCCTTTCCTGACTTTCCCATTTTTTAAATTATTCCTTATTCTTATTCCTTCACTCCAAGCAACACAGCTAAAGAATTCCTTCTAAATACAGCACGATGTCCCTGAAAGGAGCGGGTACACCCCAACATATTCAATGTTGTTTCTTAGCACCTACAGACACTGGCATATATGGGTGAGTGCTTAGGGGTGATCTGAGCTAGTTCAAGACCCTCATCAGCTCTAGCATGGACAATTGCAATACCTCCTAATTTATGTCCCTTCCATGGCCAGTCTACACTGCTTTCATCATTTCCCACATCCTCACAGCTTCCCTCACTGCCTAATGGGATAAAATCCAAGTTCCAAGGCTTTCAAATCCAAATGCAACCTTTTCCCCAACTTTATTTTCTGCTTACTCACACAAATCTTCTGACCCAGCTTAGATGTGCTGACTCTTTACCCACAGGACAAAATTATAGGCCTATTTCTGCTTTGGTGCCTTGATTCTTGTTGTGCTTTGTTCCCTATAAGGTGCTCTTTACTATTAGCATCTCCCTATCCTTAAAAATCCCACCTATGAAGTTTCCTCCAACCACTCCATCCCTTAGTGTTCTCTCCCTCCTGTACAAGCACCTTCTGAAAGATGGTACTTCCATCTACCCCAGACATTTGATGCTCAATCATCCATTGCCCAGGGGCATCTGGCATCATTCCCTGGGATTACTAATTTAATTTTAGGTACATATGCTCCTTCTGGATAAGAGAGATATCAAGGCAAGATATCTCTTTATCAGCCTTAACACTACTGGATGTGTTTATTAAGTGGTCAATACATATATTTCTCAAATATATCCAATGTGTTATTTTGAAAATTTTCAAACAATGTTATAAATGTTATTACTGTATATTATATATAGAGTAAAACCTTGGACTGCGAGTAACTTGTTCTGCAAATGTTCTGCAAGATGAGCAAACATTTCTAATAAATTTTAACTTGATAAATGAGCGATGTCTTGCAATACAAGTACTACGTGGTGCTGAACATCACATGATCACAACTGAGCCAATGGTTCTCGTCTCTCTCACTCCCTACAGGATTGTGGATGATGGTCTCCCATGCTCAGATGCTCGGTTTCAGGCTGTGGTGCTTAGCAGAAATCAGTGATTTTTCAGAATGTTGGAAGGTGCCCACAACTGGTATTGGTGTATTTTTTGTCACTTCAAAGCACTTATGGATAGTTCTTTGCTTTTCCACACAAAAGTAAGCTTAGGAATGCTTTGTTTCATTCTAGGTCAAGCTGTCTGCAGACAGAGACCCCTTCCTCTGCTGCCTTATTGCTAGTTACATTAAATACACTATATGACAAAAGTTTAATACTGTACTGCAGTCAACATCCATGCGAGAGTATAAAATGACCCCCTTGCAGGAAAAGGTTCAAAAGAAATGCAGTAAGGAGATCATTACGGTATGAACGAGTATGCAAGCGGCCAAAATTGAATGATTTTATAAGAAGTCCACATCTGCATCTCCTCTGCAGAGGAGGAAGAGAAAAAGGCAGAGGAATCCCTCACTTCAGATGAGATTAGGGAGATATATAAAATGTGGGGAAACGGTGCAAAATTTTGTAATGAATAACATTAAGGTACCATCACTAAAAGGATGGATATGTTCATTTTGTACTCTGCTGTTTCAAAGGAGAGCTCTAGTTATGAATGTTCTTCAAAAGTGGCGGTGATGACAACGGTGCCTTTGCAGTCTAGCCGAAAACAAGCTATTTCATTAAGTACATGTGTAAATACAAACCGTCCCACCTTTGGAGCCAACATTTCCATCTGTACTGGTTTCACGGAAGCAGTAGGTTTCAGTTGTTTGTTGACATTTGTTTTGGCGGGTTGAACAGGTATTTTGGTGTTCTGAGTTTTCTACAAGGAAAAAGAAATGTAACAGGGCAAGAAAGTCAGTGGTGTTCCTCAGAGCTATACACAATCAGCCTAGTGTACACATGGACAGTCCTCATGGCTATTACCTTAGCTATGTGTGGAGGTCTGGTCGTAACTCTATTTCCAATTTCTTCTAAAACTGCCCGCCTCATTGTCACATGACTCTTAGCTTTAGAATTAACTCCCGTGTCTACATTCTCCAAATCAGTGGACACCTAAAAAAAGAGGGGCGAGAAAAAAAGAGTTAATGAGAAGTGAAGACAACTTACAATACTTTGCTCATGTCAGGTACCAAATGTAGAACTGATTTGGGAAAGGTGAATACGTGGATATCTACTTGTAAGAGGGAGAAACTACATTTTAGAAAGTCTAAAAATGCTGAGTGATTGATCATATCACTCTTAATTAGGCAAATCACTTACCCAGCTTATCTGTAAAATTCATTAAGAGTTTAAGGCGGGGGGGCGCCTGGGTGGCTCAGTCAGTTAAGCGGCCAACTTCAGCTCAGGTCATGATCTTGCAGTCTGTGAGTTCGAGCCCCGCGTCAGGCTCTGTGCTGACAGCTCAGAGCCTGGAGCCTGTTTCGGATTCTGTGTCTCCCTCTCTCTCTGACCCTCCCCCGTTCATGCTCTGTCTCTCTCTGTCTCAAAAATAAATAAATGTTAAAAAAAAAAAAAAAAAAAGAGTTTAAGGGGGGTGCCTGGGTGGCTCAGTAGGTTAAGTGTCCCACTTTGGCTCAGGGCATGATCTCACAGTTCATGGGCTCGAGCCCCGTGTCAGGCTCTGTGCTGACAGCTCAGAGTCTGGAGCCTGCTTTGGATTCTGTGTCTCCCTCTCTCTCTGCCCCTCCACCACTCACGCTCTGTCTCTCTCTCTCTCTCTCTCTCAAAAATAAATAAACATTAAAAAAAAAGTTTACAGATAAGGGATTATTTCTCACATAGCACCCACTTATTAGAGATCTCCGTATACTACCCATCTACTTAAAAACTTTAGAGAGATTAATAACAAGCACAATTAAAACACTATTTAAAAGCTTTAATAGGTCCAAGTGTTTAAAACCTAAACTAGCTTTGATTTTTATGCCATTCTACAAATAAGAAGTGCTCCTATTGACATGATCTTTAGAGATACTGCCTTTTAAAATGAGGCTGCCGTAGCAGGGACACTCATATTAAGAATATTTAGGGGGAATCTTGGGGGACCTGGGTGGCTCAGTCCGTTGAGCATCCAACTGTGGCTCAGGTCATGATCTCGCGGTTTGTGGGTTCAAGCCCCGCGTGTGGCTCTGTGCTGACAGCTCAGAGCCTACAGCCTGCTTCGGATTCTGTGTCTCCTTCTCTCTGCCCATCCCTCACTTGTACTCTGTCTCTGTCTCTCAAAAATAAATAAATGTAAATAAATAAATAAATAAATAAATAAATAAATAAGAATATTTAGAGGGCATCTAGATGGCACAGTCCCTTAAGTGTCCAACTTTGGCTCAGGTCATGAGCTCACAATTCATGAGTTTGAGCCCCACATTGGGCTCCGTGTGTCCCCCTCTCTCTGCCCCTACCCTGCTCTCGCGTGCTCACTCTCTCACTCTCTCTGTGCTGACAGCTCAGAACCTTGAGCCTGCTTTGGATTCTGTGTCTCCCTCTCCCTCTCTGCACCTGCCCCGCTCACACTCTGTCTCTCTCTCTCTCAAAAATAAACATTAGAAATAAATAAACAAAATAATAACAAATAATAACAAAATAACAAAATAAACAAAAAAATAAACAAAAAAAATATTCTAAAAAAGAATATTTAGAAATGAAATAGTTTTCACAGGTAAAATAGTTTTACTCTAAAATTCAGACAAAGTTGAAATGGTATGAAATAAAAAACCATTAGATGACCTTAACCTGCTTTAGACAGAGTATGTTTAGAAACAAAACTTGCCAGAAAAAACAATTCATACAGAAAAGTTTATTATAGAAGTGAACGTTTCATGAGGAAAAAAAAACAGCATGTCCTATCCCTAAAAACTGTGAGTCCTAAATTTTTCAATCCTAAAAAAATCTCCCAACAGGCGATTTGAATGGGCCTTCCACAATGGACAGAATGGACCTACCAGAACAGAGGGGCAGAAGAAAACTCAAGCCTTCCCTGAATAGAAAGAATTTGACTATGGGGGCGCCTGGGTGGCCCAGTAGGTTAAGCATGGGACTCTTGATTTTGGCTTAGGTCATGATCCGAAGATTTGGTGGGATGGAGCCACAGAGGTCTCTGTACTAACAGCAGGGAGCCTCCTTGGGATTCTTTTTCTCTCTTTGTCTCTCTCTGCCCCTGCCCTACTTGTGCTCACATGTTCTCATGCTGTCTCTCTCTCTCTCAAAATAAATAAATAAACATTTAAAAACAAAAATTTGACTATAGAAGAACTTCATGGGACAGATTAGACAAAAATTACTTGTCAGTTTAACTTACATCCACAAAAGGATAAGAATTAAGTACCGATTGCATTCATTCAATTTTTAGGATTCTCAAAAGCACACTCTTCAATTTTTTCTAGCAGTAACTGCCAATTTTAAAAAGTATTTGAAATTTTAATGCTTATGTGTAATCTAAGTTTAAATCCATATGGAGGAGAAAACTGGCAGCTTTTAACCAGCCTTATAGCCAGGAAGAGAGAACTCAGGTGTGTCAGGGCCCTCTATTTTTCAGCAAAGGAAAAACAGATCAGGTACAAGTCAAGCCCACAGGAAAACAAAACAAAACAAAACAAAAACAACAACAACAAAATATATATATATATATATATATATATATATCCAAATATTTATATATATATATATCCAAATATTTATATATATATAATAAAGTATATATAATACTATATAATATATATATATATATATCTCCAAAACACTATTAACACTTGGATTTTTGCAAAGATGAAATAAATGAATCTGGACCCTTCTTTCTGTCTGCCATATTGTTCTACATTAAATGTAAAATCTCTTTTACACTTGATTGAAGAAATTGAATTTTTGAAAGGGACAAATCTGTACGTTAGTGAACTTAGCCTGGGAGACTTCCTATGCAGAAATAAATGGGAAACTTAGAGCGAAATGTGAAAAATCCTTAACTGTTACTTGATCAAACATTCAGAACACTTTACTACCTACAGCGTTTCTTCCAGTGCTCTCCATCCCCACCACGGAGTTTGAGAACAGGGAAGGCAATTACAACAACCTTTATTTAGCTAGCACTCTAACAACAAAGAGCATTACGGGATTGCTCGCTGAGAAGTCCAGTGCTGGAAAGGCTCACTTGACAGGTGCCACCTACGAGGCGCTTTCCTACACTTTCCCCACCCTAGGGCTGGGACTGGCCAGGGCGAAAGCGGGGAACCCTGAGCGGATCCCAGGAGGGGAGAGGCCCGAAAAGAGGACAGGCCGCAGGCCTGGGCCGCGGGGAAAAAAGGTAGCCCGGCAGAACGGGAAAGCGGCGCGGCGGTTGAGAGGAAGAAGCCCTGCGTAGAAGAGAGGGGGCAGCTAGAGGCGGGTGAGGGGGCTGCTCCGCCAAAGCCGCTGGTCAGTGGGGGGGAGGTGGGGGGAGAAGGAGTCGGCTGGGGCCACTCACCGTCGGGCGTCGGAGCAGCGCCATGGGGGAAGGGACAGGCAAGAGTGCCAGCCCGACCCAGGAAGGGACGAGGACCGGAGATGGTGGACAGAAGCTTCCGCGGCGCCGTTAGCTCTGCACTCCAGCCCGCACTGCTTAGGATCTTCGCAATGTCTCCTTGTTATACGGGATTCAAATACCGCGCTGCTCGCGCCCCCATTGGGCGGCCTTACGTACGACGCGCTCTTCCTATTGGCTACGCAGGAGGCATTCCCGCAGGTGGATTGGCTGAATTTTCCAGACCGTTTGGTTGTCATAATAACTGGTTGTTTTTTCCGCCTACTGGCTTTTTTTTTTTTTTTTTTTTTTTTTTTTTTTTTTTAAATCTCGGTCTCTTCTCTAAAATCAACAAAAATAAAATGGTCTCATTAAGAAATCAGACAGGGGCGCCTGGGTGGCGCAGTCGGTTAAGCGTCCGACTTCAGCCAGGTCACGATCTCGGGGTCCGTGAGTTCGAGCCCCGCGTCGGGCTCTGGGCTGATGGCTCAGAGCCTGGAGCCTGTTTCCGATTCTGTGCCTCCCTCTCTCTCTGCCCCTCCCCTGTTCATGCTCTGTCTCTCTCTGTCCCAAAAATTAAAAAAAATAAAATAAATTTAAAAAAACGTTGAAAAAAAAAATCAGACAGACGTAGGATGCCTTTTCTTAATTTTGAGTATGTCTCACCTAAGGATGTCTCTCTACGTTTGTACCGGCTGGGCGGAAGTTCGTTCTAGGGAACACACTGGAAATGCCACTTCCAACCTTTATTCCTGTTAGGGAAATTTCTAGTTAGAGCTTAGGTTGTGTTGTCCTGGGTGGTGGAATAGACGTCTCTGGGCGGTTCCGGGCAGCGCTGTTAGGTGGTTGAGACTTAAACGTGTGTTAAAGGAGTGGAAATTGTGACGTTTACTCAAAAGCTAAGACTCCCCAGGTGCCTGGATGGCTCAGTTAAGCCTCCCACTCTTGGTTTCTGCTCAGGTCATGATCTTGGGGATTCCTGAGTTCAAGTCCCTCATTGGGCTCTCCGCTGACAGCGCGGAGCCTGCTTGGGATTCTCATTCTTTCTTCCTCTCTCTTTGTCCCTCCCCAACTCACGCTCTTTCCCAAAATAAGTAAATTTAAAAAAGAAAAAAAGAGCTAAGACTCCAAAGGTAGAGGAAAATAAAAGGTAAATGTGATTTTTGTGGTTCCTGATTCATGTAAGCTCTCCAGCGTATTGCCAACACCTAGCACGTTTTCCCTATGTATTATGGTTGGTGTTCAATAAATATTCCTTGAATAAATAGCCCTATGATGTGTAGAAGATTTTGAAATGAGAAAGAAGGTGTGATCCAACCTTGGGCAGAAGAGCGGGAGGATCAGGTCAAGACAGGAAAATAAAAAAGGAAAAAGGGAAAGGAACAGGAAAGAAGAGAGAAAAGAAAAGTCCAATGGCCCACAGTAAAGGTGGTGGAATGATAATTGATAGCAGCCTCCGTCTATTTGAACAAACTTTCCCACCTGTTCTACTCTTGGAAAAAATGGCTTACCTCTGTGACTGGGGTACTAATGAACCTTGAATGAAGTTAAGTAATCTGGATCAAATTCTGCCCTTGCCCTTGCATCTGACATTTCTAAACCTGTTTCTTCTTCTGTAAAACAGGAATAGGGGCGCCTGGGTGGCTCAGTCGGTTGAGCGTCCAACTTCAGCTCAGGTCACGATCTCGTGGTCCGTGAGTTCGAGCCCCACGTCGGTCTCTGGGCTGATGGCTCAGAGCCTGGAGCCTGCTTCCGATTCTGTGTCTCCCTCTCTCTCTGCCCCTCCCCTGTTCATGATCTGTCTCTCTCTGTCTCAAAAATAAATTAAAAAATTAAAAAAAAAAAACAACAGGAATAATTGCAGCTACTATGTGGCATGGAAAGAAGTGATGACTAAAAATTAGGTATGCAGTGAAAAAGTCTTAGGAAGGAAAAATAGATGTTTAATGTGCTGAGGTTGTGAGATTATATTTTTACTTGTTATGATATTGTGATGTTATCAAAAGCTACAATTATGAAAATAACAATCCTTACCCTCTCACAGGGCTTTGTAAACAGGAATGTTAATGTGAATGGTAAAGTGCTTTTATTAACTGACTTTACATTGTCAAAATTGAATGATTTAATCCACATTAGATTGTATTTTCATTAAAAATGGAAGTAATATTTCTTTTGTATCCTTCACTGCAACTAACCTGGAACTTTACAAATAAACTTTTTGATTCAACCTTTTGTTTAATGCATTGTGGTCCATATGTATTTTTTAAGTAGTCTACACCCAATGTGGGGCTTGAACTCAGGACCTGCAGATCAAGAGTCACAAGCTTGGGGGCACCTGGGTGGCTCGGTCGGTTAAGTGTCCAACTCTTGATTTTGGCTCTGGTCATGATCTCACAATTCCTGAGATAGAGCCCCACATTGGGCTTTGTGCTGACAGGACCCTGCCTGGGATTTTCTCTCTCTTGGCTCCTTCTGCCCCTCCCCTGCTCATGTTCTCAATAAATAAGTTAGCTTAAAAAAAAAAAAAAAGTCACAAGCTCTACCAACTGAGCCAGCCAGGTGCCCCTAGTCCTCCTGTATTTCCTGTTCCTTCCTGTCTCACATAACATTTATTGGTCACACTTCCTATATATTAATTTACATTAACTTTCTTGTTGAGTCCTCATAACAATATTGATAAATTAGGTAGTATTATCCCAAATTTTGTGTCATTTTTTTATTGGGCTATAATTAACATACATCAGTTTCAGATGCACAACATAATGATTAGGTATTTGTATATCACCACAGCAAGTCTAGTTAACATCCATCACGTATTATCCCAACTTGACAGATGACGAAACTAAGGCTCACAGCAGTTAAATGTCTTGGCTGCAATCATAGGGCTTCGGTGTTTCAGAGCTAGGATTTGTACTCAGGTCTGTGCTCTTCCCACTGTATTTACTGCTGTCATTCTATTTACATTTGGCAGAGTGGGGAAAGTTTGAAACAGTCATCAAAGGAAATCAAATATTAAATTTACCAAAAAGAAATTTCTTGGAGGCCAATGGTAAAATTCTATATCATCAGTTCCTTTTAATGTTTTTATTTTTTAGAGAGCATGAACGGAAGAGGGGCAGAGAGAAAGGGGGACTGAGGATCTGAAGCAGGCTCTGTAGTGACAGCAGAGACTAATGTGGGGCTCGAACCCACAAATAGTGAGATTGTGACCTGCGTTATAGTCAGACAGTCAACCAACTGAGCCACCCAGGTGCCCCTGTTCACTTTAATTTTTTGGTCAACTACTGCTTCAAACACATGTACATATGAACTCCAGTGGATATAGGGTAAAGGGAGTTTATTGTAGACAGAGGGTGCACGCCAAGCAAAAGCACAGACCACAAGTACTAAACTGCCCAGGTGCCTGCCCCTTCACCAGCTGATTTTTTATCAGAACCCAGCAATCTTCCTAATATACTACCATGTTCTCCCCTTCAGTTGCCCTTATCCCATTTGTTACCCACCCCACCCATTTCTTTTTTTTTTTTTTTTTAACGTTTATTTATTTTTGGGACAGAGAGAGACAGAGCATGAACGGGGGAGGGACAGAGAGAGAGGGAGACACAGAATAGGAAACAGGCTCCAGGCTCCGAGCCATCAACCCAGAGCCTGACGCGGGGCTTGAACTCACGGACCGTGAGATCGTGACCTGGCTGAAGTCGGACGCTTAACCGACTGCGCCACCCAGGCGCCCCACACCCCACCCATTTCTGCCTACCTCTTTCTGATTTCTTCTTTTCTCTCAACTAGCCAAAAGACTAGCAAAATGTATTTGCTATACATTAACATTAAAGTGTCAGTTTGTGCAAGGCACTGCAGGGAACACAGAGAAGAATAAAGTATGAGCCATGCCCTCAAGTTCAAAACAGTGAAGGGGAGACACTTAGGAACAAAATTATTACAAGAGGCAAAATACAAGAGGCAAAATACTTCACAAAGGTGAAGACTGATTCCGGGTGGATGAAGGATGGCTTACTAGAAGGGAAAAGTTTGAGCTGAGCTTTGAAGGGTTAGAATTCAGCAGGCAGGGACAGGAAAGGTGTTCAAGAAGTGGGAGTAATGAGAAGAAATCTGTGGAAAAACACATACTCTGAGGCATTTGCATCACAGAAATGTTAAAGATAAAGCTGCAGGGGCACCTGGGTGGCTCAGTTGGTTAACTGTCTGACTCTTGATTTCAACCCACGTCATGATCTCACAGTAGGTGAGATTGAGCCTCGCATCCAGCCCTGTGCTGACAGAGTGGAGCCTGCTTGGGATTCTCCCTCCTTCTCTCTCTGCTTCTCCCAAACGTGTGAGCACGCACACTCTCTCTCTCTCTCTCTCTCTCTCTCTCCCCCTCTCTCCAAATAAATGAACATTTAAAAACAAATAAAAATTGTTTTAAAAAAGATAAAGCTGCAAAAGATCCAGAAAATGAGGAATCATGGGACGTTTTTAAGAAGGATAATGACTTGGTGAGAGCTTTGTTTTAGAAAGCTGACCTGTTGTGCAGCATGAAGGATGGATTATAGTGGATTGGAAAGTTAAAGGTTTCCCTGGTGAGAGGGAACAAAAATTTGATTTGGATGAGTGTGAAAAATGAAAAATGGAAACAGGTATGAAAAGCAATTTTGGAGAAATGACAGAACCTTGACAAATAACTGAATGTGAGTGACAGAAAATAATTGTAAAGCAACAAAAGTTTTTTTTAAAAAAAATTTTAAATAGACAAATCATCCAGTTTTTTTTTTAATGTTTTTATTTATTTTTGAGACAGAGAGAGACAGAGAATGAGCAGGGGAGGGGCAGAGAAAGAGGGAGACACAGAATCCGAAGCAGGCTCCAGGCTCTGAGCTGTCAGCACAGAGCCCAACGCAGGGCTCGAACTCACGAACCGTGAGATCATGACCTGAGCTGAAGTCGGATGCTCAACTGACTGAGGCACCCAGGCGCCCCAACATAAAAGTTTTGAGTGGTTATGTTAAAATTTTCTCTCAAGAAAAACTTGGTTTTATCCAAACCAAGTTATAAAGGAAAGAAATAACTTCTCTTGCTAATTTTCTTGGGAGGGGGAAGCATCCATCTTGATATCTTTCATGTTAAGCAAAAGGTCAACATTATCCATCCCATGAAGGTAACTAGGTAATCTATTACTGGCTGAACAGGATGCATGCATATGTCCCAGTCTAGGGCCTATGAGCTTGCTCAGGAGTAAGAAGACCCAGAGAGGGGAAACCAACAACTTTCTAGTGCCTCCATGGGCCTCCATTCAAAATGATTCTTTAAAATCTGGACCTCAAGCTTGTGAGCTATCCAAGTTGTTTTGTTGTTGTTGTTCTTTGTTTTTAAATAAGTTTAATGCCTTCTATAAGCAAGGCACAGTGCCTACTACTTAGAAGGGGAAACAAGGCATAAAAACTGGGTGCCTGCCCTCATGGTGTTTACAATATAGAGATAAGGTAGATGAGAGGATAACAGTAGAATTTACTCATCCTTAGAGAGTAAAAAGGTACAAGTTCTGTTGAAGATAATAAACCACTAACTCAAGAGATGTAAAATTATGCTGTTCAATTATTCACACATTTCCTATTCTCTATTATGACAGATAAATATTGTGAAGAACTCTAATTTTTGAATCAGAGCCTGTTAGCTTTGGTAGAATACTGAGGAGCTGCAGAGTACAGAGAGTGTCCTGGCTGGAATATCAAGTGACTTTTCAGTAACAGCCCCAATTCTGGACTTACCGGTACCTGTGGGGTGTGCAGGCCTACTCAGATCTGAGAGCCAATCCCGGTTTCACAGAGATGACAGAGGGAAGACTGTGTCTCATTTCCGTTCACTCTGTAATCCTTTTCTGATTCCTTCTCCTTCTCCTTCTTCTTTTCTTGTAAGTAATCCCTATACCCAATGTGGGGCTAAATCTCACGACCCCAGGACCAAGAGTTCCATGCTCCACCGACTGAGCCAGCCAGGCACCCCTCCAATTCATTCTTACTCCTATTTGCACAACTGTCCTTTATGAAACCTCTGCTCCCTTAGAAAATACCACCATTCCAAGACCTAACACAATAGCATGAGTTGAATTCAGGTAATTTCATACTTTTTCATGCTTGGATCACACCTGGAGTAATGATTATTTCTAGGTATCATACTTAAATTTTTTTTTTAATCTTTATTTATTTTTGAGAGAGAGACAGAGTGTGAACAGGGGAGGAGCAGGGAGAGACACACAGAAACCGAAGCAGGCTCCAGGCCCTGAGCTGTCAGCACAGAGCCCGACGCGGGACTCGAACCCATGAACCGCGAGATCATGACCTGAGCCAAAGTCGGACGCTCAACCGACTGAGCCACCCAGGCGCCCCGATAGGTATCATACTTTAAAAAACATTAATAAACAATAAGTATCCAGAAAATGGTGACAAGAATAGCTAAGATGCTGAAGATCCAGGTTAAACAAAGTCAAGGGGACTAAGGATATTTCACTTGGGGAAGATCTAAAAAAAAATCAAAATAGCTGTCCTATAAAATCTGAAGATCTAGCATATAGGAAGAAACCGGATCTTTGCATTATTCTAGAATATAGAATAAAGAATAACAGTAATGGCTTATAAAATAAGTGTGCATCTTAAATAAGTACATATAACTAGAGGCATGATCGCTGCATTAGTTAGGGGTCTCCGGAGAGAAGGGGGAGGGAGGGGAGGACAGAGTAGGGGAGGTAGAAGGAAGGTAGATTATATGGTATTGGCTCACATGACTAGATAGATATAAATGGTATTGGCTCACACAATTACGGAAGCTGACAAATCCTACAATCTCTAGTCTGCAAGCTAGACACCCAGGAAAGTCATTACTGTAGTTCCAAATCCAAAGACTGGTAGGTGACAGACCCAGGAAAAGCCCATGTCTCAGTTTGAGTCTAAAGGGAAGAGAAAAACAGATGAGCAAGAAGAATTCTCATGAGAGACAAGTTTTTTTGTTTTTGTTTTTTTTCTATGCAGGCCTTCAGCTGATTGGACAGGGTCCATCTACATTAGGAAAGGCAATCTGCTTTACACAATCTACAGATATGCAAATGTTAATCTCATCTAGAATCACCCCCACAGATATACCCAGAACGATGTTTGACCAAATGTCTGGGCGCTCCAGGGTACAGTTAAGTTGACACATAAAATTAACCATCACAGTAATCATCTAACAAGAATAGTGCAGAAAGAATTTCCCAATTACAGAAATACTTCGCTATCTCCCTCCCATAGGTTTCTTTTACTCAGATATCAGTGTAGAGAAGTTAAAGTTCTTCCACTACCCATTCCCCTGATGACTATGCTTGAGAACATAGGTCATTTTGCACACATGACTTTTCCATATGCTAAAATTTGGTTTAGGAGGGAAAAAACTAAATGTGCCTAGGAAGTTTGTAGTAGTAATTCTAATAACGCAATAGGGCTCGTTTTACCTAACTGTAATAGGTTAAAGATGGCTATAATTTGCTGCCACTTCTATTAACAGGCATAGCTATCTCCCCTCCCCTTGAATCTGTACTAGCTCCAGGATGGCTTGCTTGCATGGCTGTTGATGGTGGGGTGGGGGGTGGGGAGGAGAGGTACTCTTGGCCAATAGCCAATAAAGAACCAAAGTTTCCTATCAACAGCTATGTGAATGAGCTAAGAAGCATATCACCCAGACAGGAAAGGCTTCAGATGACTGCGGCCCCAGCTATCATTTTGATTGTAACCTCACGAGAGACCCCTAGCCAGAAGTACCCAACTAAGCTGCTTCCAAATTCTGGATCCACAGAAACTAAGATGTTTGATGTTTAAGCCACTAAATTTAAATATTTCACAGCAATAGAGAATATAAAACTTTGGGGAGTGTGTGGCTAATAGTGAAGTGCTAAGAAGCCAGGTACACCATAAGAACTTATTCTCTGAGCAAATACTAATAGTATAGTAGTCTAGACAGCAGTTCAATAAAAGACATCCAATCCTTTTTATTTTTTTAAGTTTATTTACTTATTTTGAGAGAGAGCGAGCACAAGTGGGGCAAGGGCAGAGAGAGAAGGAGAATCCAGAGCAGCCTCCTTGCAATCAGTGCACAGGCCCGAGTCAGGGCATGAACCCACAATAGTGTGAGATGACAACCTGAGCCAAAATCAACAGTCAGATGCTTGACCAACTCAGCCACCCAGGCGTCCCTCATTCCTTTTTAAAGGCAGGCCAGGATGCAGGATGGGAGACATACCACATCTCTTCCAATTTCCTTGTCTGACGCTCTTCACATAGGCTCTTGAAAATGTAAAGAATAGATTCTCTAGGATAACAAGTTTGGAGCATCCCATATTATGAGAGAATTTCCACATATGTAAGAGGGGAAAGGGCAGGTCTTTGGGTCATCCTTGAACTGCCAGATCGGAAACTTCAGTGTCTTGAGTTATGCTACCAGTCACACAGGCAGTGGAAAAAATCAAGTTTTTTCTTTATGGAGCACAATGTATCAAATGATAATCTGCAGAATTCTACATTTTCCAAAGCTTTCCCCCTGCCCATGCATATATTTGAACATTACCACCAAAAGCAAAACTGGTTTAGCAGTTTGTACTCCAGATTCAGCATAGCCCACAGTGAAAATCAGTATTTAGTGAATCCAATTCATTCTCTGTAGTGATGATAAAGAATTAAGAGACATGCAATTTGTTGGGACTAATCAAAGTATTTCCTGGAAACCCATACCTTCCACATGCTCTCTCAGTGATAGCTATTAGCCTAAAAATAAGCCTAGAAGAGGCTGATATAGGCAACTCAGTGGTATGTGCTTAATTAACCTTTAATGGGCACCAGGTTGCTGCATAACATGATTTGGTGAGGAGAAAATTTAGGGGAGAATGAGAAATTCTAGTTGTTAATTTCTACATAAAATTTTCCTTTTGATCAGAGAGGGCAAGTGGTTTGATATCATTTGCCAACTCTGATCCACTGGCAATGGCTGCCTAAAATACAGCACTGGATGGTACTGATAGGCAACTGTGCCCCTGATGTGACTGCAAGGCAAGGGAATAAGGCAAATGTGCCAGGAATCCTCTATCCTTTGAGTAGAATAAAAATTCCAATCAATCAAAGTTCTAAAGAGGCTTGTTCTTTCCTATCTAGTAATTAGCTTCTTGGACTCTATAAGAGGAAGATTAGAGACAACACTGATCTACGGTTCAGCACCATGCTATGCTACCATTTGTTATCAAGGTCAAGGGGTAGTTGTTTTGGGTGGTACAGGTGGAATGCAGTGAGCACTGGGAGAACTTATATTCTTAATGTAAGTATACTACATTCAAAGCTCTTTGCCCTTGTTACCTCATTTAATTCTAATTAACAACCTAGTCTGTCTTATAGATGAGAAACATGAGGTTCAGAAAGCTTAAGTTGTTCAAAGCTGCACAATTCACAGCCCTTGTCCGTCTGACACGAAAACCTATATTCTTTTCACAACTCCAAAAATCATTTATGTGGCCTGTGAATTTGTACAGAATACATAGGACAAAGAGAAGATTGTGCCCAGTAAGCCTAACCACAAAATTGGTTAACATTTTTTTTCTTAGTTAACAAATAGTTGTTTTGGACATATGGTTGGCCCTTGGACAATATGGAGGTTAGACGCACTGACCACATAGACGAAAATCCATGTGTAATTTTTTACCCCCCCAAAACTTAACTACTAATAACCTACCGTTAACTTGAAGCCTTATTGATAACATAGTAGTAACACATATTTTATATGTCATATGTATTATATACTACATTACAGTAAAGCAAGAGAAAAGAAAATGTTAAGAATATCATAGGGGTGCCTGGGTGACTCAGTCGGTTGAGTGTCTGCCTTCGGCTCAGGTCATGAACTCGTGGTTGGTGAGTTCAAGCCCCACGTCAGGCTCTGTACTGACTGCTCACAACCTGGAGCCTGCTTCGGATTCTGTGTCTCCCTCTCTCTCTGCCTCTCTCCCACTCACACTATGTCTCTCTCTCTCAAGTATAAAGATTAAAAAAAATTAAAAGAATATCATAAAGATTGGGGTGCCTGGGTGGCTCAGGTGGTTAAGTGTCCAACTCTGGGTTTTGTCTCAGGTCATGATCTCATGGTTCGTGAGATCAAGCCCTGCGTATGGGCTCTGTGCTAACAGCATCCCAATCTGCTTGGGATTCTCTCTTTCTCTGCCTCTCCCACACTGATGAGCACACTTTCTTTCTCAAAATAAATACACTTAAAAAAAATATATCATAAGGATAATAAAAAAATAACACAAGGAAGAGAAAATACATTTTATTGTACTGTACTTACTGAAAATACCCA
This sequence comes from Panthera uncia, assembly GCF_023721935.1. Lineage (NCBI taxonomy): Eukaryota > Metazoa > Chordata > Mammalia > Carnivora > Felidae > Panthera > Panthera uncia. The sequence continues at coordinate 99,189,472 of NW_026057582.1, read as the reverse complement.
TGTATAAGTAAATGGGCTTGTGCAGTTCAAACCCGTGTTGTTCAAGGGTCAACTGTAATTTTTTTTTTTTTTAACATTTATTCATTTTTGAAAGAGACACAGCATGAGTGGGGGAGAGACAGAGAGAGACAGAGGGAGACACAGAAACTGAAGCAGGCTCCAGGCTCCTAGCTGTCAGCAAAGAGCCCGACCCGGGGCTCGAACCCACCGACCACGAGATCATGATCTGAGCTAAAGTAGGATGCTTAACCGACTGATCCACCCAGGTGCCCCTGTAACTCTTAATTCAAGAAAATTATTTAGAATGATTGAATCTATAACTGAGAGAAGACAGTTCAACCTTGATACATCCAATATTGTGACACATGAAGTCTTTTTTTTAAGATTTTTAAAAGTAACCTCTACACCTAATGTGGGGCTGAGACTCACAACCCCAAGATCAAGGGTCACATGCTCTAACAACTGAACCAACCAGGTGCCCCAGGAAGTCTTGAGTAAGTAAAAAACTCACTGTGTGGGGTGCCTGGGTGGCTCAGTAAGTTGGGCATCTGACTTGGGCTCAGGTCTTGAGGTTCGTGAGTTCGAGCCCCATGTCAGGCTCTGTGCAGACAGCTCAGAGCCCGGAGCCTACTTCGGATTCTGTCTCTCTCTCTCTCTCTCTCTCTCTGCCCCCTCCCCCGCTCATTCTCATTCTCTCTCTCTCGCAAAAATGAACTAAAAAATAAATAAATAAATAAATAAATAAATAAGTAAGTAAGTAAGTAAGTAAGTAAATAGTTATGCATGCTTTCATATGTTCACTCACAACTCTGGTTCCAATGACATTATTTTTATATAAGATTATGTTACTTGGCCACAGTTTCTTCTATTTCCCATGGAGATTTTTGGAACTTAGCCTCCACAGTGGGAGAATGCTAAAGGTCTATTAAAATGGAGTAACTGAGGGGTGCCTGGGTGGCTCAGTCAATTAAGCGTCTTTTGGCTCAGGTCATGATCTCGAGGTTCATGAGTTCAAACCCCACGTTGGGCTCTGTGCTGACAGCTCAGAGCCTGGAGCCTGCCTCTGATTCTGTGTCTCCCTCTCTCCCTCTGCCCCCTACCCCGCTCATTCTCATTCTCTCTCTCTCTCAAAAATAAATAAACATTAAAAAAAAATTCACTGTGTTTCCAGAGGAGTTGGAAGGTAAATTAGAAATCAGGATGTATTTTCTATGGAATTAAGCTATTCTCATTTGTGAAAAACTAATAGTGAAATGTTCAGTCTGTATTTTAATTTTAGTATTAACAAATGTTAGTTTTCTGTATGTCAAACTGTTATGGTTCAAATGGTGAAGTGTTTTTAGCAGCTAAAATAAAGTCACCAGAGTAAGAAAAATGTTTCAAATATCAGTTTATCACTTGCATATTAACAACAATAAAAATAAGAATTTTCTGACAAAAGAATTTTAGTTCTAAAGTATTTGGACAGCTATCACTGAAATTTTCATTTTGACATAAGATGCAGCAGGATATGGAAGACACCAAAACAAAGCACAAAAGTTATATTAAAAATTATATTCTTCTTTACTTGGCTCATTACTAATCACATTTTCTGTAACTAATTGCAGTAGCTTACTAAGCTCCTGCATTAACAATCCAGGTTTATGCCACAAATACCTGTATTAAATAAACTTTAGGGTAATAATGCTCTATCCACATTAAAAAAAAAATCAGTAGCAATTATAAAACAGGTCAACAGGTAGTCGTGCATCTAAATCTGGTGTAATATTAAAAAATAGAGAAATCTATCTGTTCTTATGTTTTAGGGAACATCAAGAGGACTCAATTGTACAGAATTCTCCCCATCTATACTTCTTCCATCCTTGGCAATGACCCTGGGTTTTCTAGTGCCAAGTCCTACACCCATCGCAGGCTACTCAAAGATAGGCTACTTGCTCTCTTCCCCAGTAAGGTGGCAGGCATAGGCCACTGTCACTCTTTCTCTGTCTCCTTCCTCTGCCCTTCTACAACTACAGCCTATCATCAAGTATTCTTTTTAAAACAATGTTATTTTCTATCCAAATTTCTAAACCATAGTCCATCCTCCATCTCTACATAAAACTATGTCAAGGCATGTTTAAACTGACAATTACTACAGTGTAACATTACTAATACAAAAAAGGCAAATAGCCATAACTGAATACAAAAATTATGCAAATGTCGACTTGAGTGAAATCACTATTTTGAACTCCAAGATGTTTAATATAAACTTTTATAAAACTAATTATGAAACACAAAGACAATAGAAATATAAGTTATTTATTAATCAATCCACTTACAAAGCAGGTGGCTTAATGCAAGCTTATTGACATCTTCACATATGATCCATGGGAACATGTCTTCCACATACAGACAGTGACGTTACTGACTGATGCATTTGCAATCTGGGGCATATTAAGCATATTTAGACAAATAAAATTAGGCTATCCTGTATATGAAAGTATCTTGATAATATGCATCCTGAAGTGGATTAAAACTTTCTCCAAAGGAGAAATGTTAGTACGTTAACTTAACTTTATATTCTATATTATGCAGTAAATCTTAACTATAGAAATTAAAATTTTTATATCAGTGATCGACTCTTGGTAATGTATGAAGTGGGCGTCTAAAACCAGAGCAACAGTAGGTTTGTGCCTCACAGTATCTGCAGATTTACTGTTTTCAAGTTTAAAGAGAAATAAAACAAGAGACATGTAGATTCAGCTGACTTTATTTATCTTTAAACTAATAAAATCCCTTAAAAGTGATCCTGGGACCTTTAGAAGTTCTATGAATGCATAGATACCTGCCAATGACTGCAATTCTAACTCCTGACTGAATGTGTTTATTACAAAATCAATGTTAAGCAGATATCATTACTGTAACGTGCTTAGCAGAAGACTGAACAAAATTCTACATGTCTTCTTCAATTTCCCTAAAATTTTGTTAAATCTGCAAGTATGTACAATCCAGCTAATTGAAATTAATATTTAGTGTTCATCAGAGCTGTTTCACAGCAGCAAAAACTGAATCAGGGAAATAAAGTTCTAAATGATGTAGGAAAAAGATAAATACAATCAGAACAGCAGTCTATATGTATGATATCAATATTCAACTCTATCTGCGTTGTGCTGAAAGGAAAAGGATACACCAAGAACATGTCTATTGATCACTCTGGTGATGTGAATACCACCTGCATCTGATTGAATATGGTTTGTATTCTGTTCCCAGTATTAAGGATGGTATTTAACTCAGAACTCCATATTGTAAATATACAGCAGCCATTTTGTCCTAATTAAGGAATGTCTTAATACACAATATTATCATTTTCTAGAGGATCTTTATACATTAAACTAAAGCACATGATTGATTAAATTAAAGGTTAGTAATGGATAAAAAAAATTCATAATTCTCAAGACCTGGTACTATGTAAAAAACAAAAAGACCACAAAATTCTACTTACTAAAGCAGCTAATCTTGCCTGCAAGTTTAGGGTCACAAGCCCATAATATGTGCAAAGAAATGCAATACAAGGAACCATGCAAAAATACAGTAAAATGATACAGGAAAAATGTCAAACCTAGAAAAAAAAAAGCTTTTATAAATACATCAAACTCAACTGTATACATAAACTGTAGGTCTAGCATTAGTTGTACCATATAGCAGAGCCGCACTCTAAGTTCAAGGCTTCCAAATCTGCGCAGGTAAGTCACGCCATCTTTGGTTGACTGCAGTACCAGGAGGATGGGAATGAGAGGGAGGGCAAGAGTTCTGAGACATGGTGTCAACTTTCACTTGGCAGCTGGGCCTCAATGTCCACTCTGCATATGGGGCACTTCTTATTGGTGATCAACCACTGGTCAACACACACTTGGTGGAAAAGGTGCATACAGGGAAGGCGCCTATTATAGGCAAACAAAACAAAAAGCAAAAATTGCAAAAGTGAATTTCCTGACAACTACACGTAGCATTTATTTTCAAATAATGATAACATGTAATAATCCATGAGTGTTTTGTAGTTAGCAGGCATCTTCCCCTTTTGTAAAAAACAAACAAACAAACAAACACACAACACTTACACAGCCTCTCTAACAAGTTACACCTATATTAACACTTTGGACAATATAATGTATAAATGACCACAATAATTAACTGTCACAACTATGAAATCAAATTATATGTAATCTTTACAATTTTAAGAACAACAATTACACTGGCAATTATTCTGATTTGGTTTCTATACGTGAACTGCCAACACAGAGGTTGGCAGTATGTTCCCTGTTACATAATACTGCAAATATATTTTTAATATCAAATCACTGCATTTATACGACAATTTAAAAATGTACTGCATTTAATTTTCTCTCAAAAACGTTAGAACTCATGTTGTAAATATAGCATGACATACTAATTAAGGAATGTCTTAATATGCAAATATCATTTTCTACCTAGATGATCTTTATACCTTAAACTTGAGTACCTCACTGAATAAAGGCTAATAATATTGTTTTCATGGGATAATTGTTATATCCACTTAATACTATGCTACTCCTTTAGAGGTAGGTTAATCTGTTTTGTAATATATTTGCATTATCAAACCATGTTGTATACTTTGAAATTAATACATTATATGTCAATCATATCTCAATAAAAAAATTAGTGGAAAAAATAAAAGTAGGTTAAGAAGTTAAGTGTACTACGCTAAGTTATCAATTAGAAACTGAGAAATAAAGCTTCCAGGCAATACAGGATAATATTAAATCTAAGTGAACAGTGAGATAAAAGTTACTGACTTAAAAGTGGCCATGTATACTTCCATCCACTGTTAAAAGAGTTGTCATACATTTTCAGACTTCCTAATATTTTATAAAATTAGTAGCTAAAAAGAAGCGTTCCAATTACTGCTTGAACAGGATTGTCAGTGCTGTGAAAACAATTGCCTTCCATATTTATAAACCTTCATTGGAAATCCAGTGTTCTAAAAAATCCTTACATGTGGTATGGTAGCCAATTGTTCATAATATTTTTTCTGTCTCTGCCAACTAAAGAAATATGATAAAGTTATCCTTATAAATTAGGGCAACAATATCATCATACAGTTCTGTTATATATGTTTCAGAACTTGTTTCATATGGCATTATGTTACGTTAGAAAAAAACACAATAGGAATAAAACAATTACTCAAGAGATTATAAAAAGAAAATGCCTAAAATTAACAATGGGTTAGCACAGTAACATTTCTAAACTGTGCAGCTGCAAAAAGAGAATTGTCCTATAAGCTGAGGGGAAATTTTAGGGCAAACGTAATTTACAAAAGATGCTGTAAGACAAACTGCATGCAGCTAATCTGGACTGCCCTCTTTAAGATTTGGAGAATACATTAATTTACCTGCTTTAGCCTCCAAAGCCTCCAAATTCTCCTTTCTGCAAGATTTACAGAAGACAATTTGACCACAAAATTTCCCTGGCCAAATCCTGGTGTGCTGTGTATTTCCCATTCCCATCCCTTTGTTGGTCATACAGAGACTCTCATCTTTCTATTCTTCCACTCACTAGAAGGGAATTCTACACTTCAGATACTGATAACAGGATATGCAAGCAGTAATCTTTATTTGGTTTCTCGTCTACTTTCAAATCAAATCTCTCGTACAGTTCTGACAACACATTTTTAGATAATTAATGTCTAGTTACCTCACATCTTCACCTTCCTCTAAAATAGACAAACAGATAGTACATTTTTCCTCTGTGTCTTCCTCAGTCCCTTCTTCCCCATCTTGTTTGCAGTGCAGTTTCCTCTGTGAGAACCAATCAGTTGTTACCTTATTAGTAGAGATGACATTATTGAACAACTGAGTAAAGTCTGTGTTTATTTGAAAAACAAAAACAAAACAAAACCACACATTCACACCCACAACTTATTTCCCAGGTACAGTTGTCACGAATTAATGGATGAATTAAGTGACTACCACCACCTGTTCTTTTAAGACCTTTAAATAGCATGAAAAGCAAAATCAAATGTAACAGAAACTCATTAGTTTGAATTCACTAGTTTCTATTATTTGTAATCCACAATTAGGAGGACATACAACATGAACTCTATTTTTGTCCCATCATGAATACAGTTAAATGAACTTTATCTTACTAATGAATGGTTCAAATAATATCCAAATAAATTATTGCTAATTATACTCATTAGCTTACATAGTTGAAAGGACTTAAATTTAATGGTAACACCTCACTAATACTCCTGGAAAACAGACAAAAACTACAAAGGCAGCAATTTTCATACTTTATTATTCTCTGTATATCACAGGACATTATTGCTTGTTGAAAGAAACTTATTTAATATGTCTGCACTTTAACTTCTAGATAGACTACTACATAAGGAGGGTAGAATATAAAAAATGTGTATCAATTAAATGTGCACATAAGTGACAGGCTCAATAATGGTATTGCCATATGATGAAGTTTTGTATAAGCTCTTAAAAAAGAATATGAGTGACTTGTGAGGGCTGAAAGAGAAGGAAAAGAAAATGTGCAAAACTGTGTGCATACCATCCACTTTGTGTTATTTCTGAAGGAGAAAGGAAAAACACATACATATGCACGTTATTGCAAATGCATACAAATATCTGGAACATTACCTAAGAAATCCTTAACTATGATTTTTCTTCTGGGAAGGAAGACTGGAGACAGCAGGGTAAGAAACTTCAAGTGTATATTTTTAGGCTTTCAATTAAAAAAATGTTTTTTCTTTAATGTTTATTTTTGAAAGAGAGAGAGAAAGAGAGAGAGAGAGAGAGAGAGAGAGAGAGAGAGAGAGGGAGGGAGGAGAGGGAGAAAACAAGTGGGGGAGGGCAGAGAGAGAGAGGGAGATACAGAATCCAAAGCAGGCTCCAGGCTCTGAGCTGTCCACACAGAGCGCAATGCAGGGCTCAAACTCCCAAACCGCCAGACCATGATCTGAGCCGAACTCAGACGCTTAACCGACTGAACCACCCAGGTGCCCCAGGCTTTCAATTTTTTAAAACACTATGTATGTGTTGTTTTGGTAATAAATAATAGGGTTGCTAGATTCCACAATCTCCAAAAAGGTCCATAATATTAAACTGTATGCATTTCAATAATAATATAGACACTTCATAGAATAAATTCTTACCTTTTTGTATTTATGTGGATATGTACATCTTTCAATTGTCCCCTGGGATGCACCACGATTCACATTTCCTAATCTTTCTTCCAAATGAATCAGTTCCTGAAGGTAAGGGACAATTAGTATTAAAAACCAGGATGATTATTTCTTGAACAGCACTGTCAATATTGTAAAAGCAATGAAGTCCCATATTTATAAACCTGCAATATAAATACAGTGTTCAAAAAGCCATATATGGTAAGGCAAATCGTCTGTAATTCTTTTCTCAGCCAACTGAAGTGGTATGGCAAAGTTATCTTTACGGATTAGGGCAACATATTACTACAAGGTACTGTATGAGTCAGTTAAGTATGAATGCCAGAAGAAGATGAAATCATTGTAGTAAAATAGGGAAACAAATGAAACAATAGTTTACTGACTCCAACTTCCAAAGTGACATGAAGAAACAAAACAAAATTTCAAATATATTCAAATAATTTGTTTTTCCTGAAAATTCAAACAAGATAGTTAGCTACAAACCAAATTACTTGGGTTTTTTTCCTCCAATAATGTTTCTCTAAAAATGAGCTTAGTCAAAAGCAGTAAGTTTCCCCCACCCCAAATTTAATGGTATAGCTCTTTATCCGACATTTATATTTATTTAATTAATAAATACCTATACTCTTTTATATTAGGTATTTTCATTTATTCATCTTTAACTTTTGGGTACTTTTTGATACCAAGATAAATATCGCTTATAAATCTTTCTGTGATAACCCCCAGAAGTAGTATCAACAATTCAGATCCCCAGCCACCATGGCAATCCTATTCAACTGTGAATACTAAGAATACATACATCATATATTCTCTCTCTACATTAAAGAGAGTACTAAAGATACCGTTGCAAATTATCTCATTAATTTTATTACACACCTCAAAATTTCCCCTGAAAGGACCTCTGAATGATGTTCCATCCAATCCTGATGAAATGTAACGAATATGAGGGTAGCCTGCCATGTCAGGAACCTATTTTAATAGAAGAGATAGGCTAAATCAAGTTAAGAGTAGGCTCAAGTTTTAACACACTAAATAATTGAGACACAATTCTCTCCATTCGGCTAGTCACAAAATTGAACTTCAGTAAGTATATATAACTGCAAGTTTGCGCTCTGTAAAAGGATTAAGTTCCTCTTCAAATATAATCTCGTAAGGTAACACTTAAAATACAATAAAAACACAAACAAAACGAGAATAGCTGTTCCATGATAACAAATTGTTTTAATAAATTGTTTTATTTTGCACAAAGACTCCTAAATAGAAAATACCCAAAGTTAAGACTGCTGCTCTTAGTAGCCTAAAAGCATAAAGACTAAAACCTTCGTAAAATTTTGTCACTTTCAGAGAACTTTATTAAATCATAGTAAGAAATCAAAATGCACAAAATTTTCCAATGAAACTTATTTCCCTTACTCTAACTTCCTAACGGCAATAGGTACCCTACTCCTTTTTTTGTTTGGTTCTGTTAGTGAAAGTTATTTTTTTTAATGTTTTATTTTATTTTTGAAAGAGAGAGAGAGTACAGAGAAAGGCAAAGGGAGAGAGGGGGACAAAGGATCCAAAGTGGGCTCTATGCTGACAGCAGCAAGCCCAATGTGGGGCTCGAACTTACAAACCATGAGACCATAACCTGAGCCAAAGTCAGACCTCAACCAACTGAGCCCACCCAGGTGCCCCTGTTAATCAAAGTTTTAATAGTGTTTTCTGATTCTTCTGTTAGGTGTACTCAATCCTCATTATTCATGGATCCCTTGTGAATTTGCCTATTTGATAAAATTTATTTGTAACTCCAAAATTAATACCCGTGCTCTCTCAATCATTTGTGGACATGCACAGCAGCAAAAAACTCGAGTTGTCCCGTTTCCATCTAGGGTAGAACAAGGCTCTGCCTGTTTCTTTCAGCTCTTATACTATAAACATGGATATTTTTTGCGGTCTATTTAGTGCCGTGCTTTCCACATTTTTGTGCTTTTTACTGGTGACTTTGCTGTTCAAAATGGCCACAAGCATAATGCTTAAATGCTGACTAGTGCAAGAAGGCTTCAATATGCCTTACGGACAAAACGAGCGTAGATAAGCTTCATTCAGGCATGAGTTTTGCTGGCCCATGAGCTCAATGTTAACAACTCAATAATATATAATATAATAATAATAATGGTATCAGGACACCTGATACTTTGATGTCCAAAATGGACATCAAAACAAGATTATATATTGACTGGCTGTTGTTAGCAGATCAACACTGTGACCAGATGCTTGCAGTAACCTAAACTTGCATTTACCACAAGAAAAATGGCTCTATAGTTGTTACTTCCTCAGTGTTTGCACAACTTTACAGAATGTAACTACCGTGCTTAACAAGAGTAGACTGGGGCGCCTGGGTGGCTCAATTGGGTAATTGTCCGACTTCGGCTCAGGTCATGATCTCACACTTTGGGAGTTCGAGACCCATGTCGGGCTCTGTGCTGACAGCTCAGAGCCTGGAGCTGGTTTCAGACTCTGTGTCTCCCTCTCTCTCTGCCCCTCCCCAGCTCACACTCTGACTCTTGCTCTCTCAAAAATAAATAAACATTTAAAAAGTTAAAAAAAAAAAAAAAGAGTAGACTGTATTAGGAAAGGGAGATTCTAGGACAGAGTACTGTTCTTCCATCTTTATGTTTTTTTAAGTTTACTCATTTATTTTGAGAGAGAAAGATAGAGAGTACGATGAGGGGGAGGAGCGGCAGAGAGAGAGACACAGAGAGAGAGAAAATCCCTAGCAGGTTCCGTGCTGTCAGCTCAGAGTCCGACATGGGGCTCAATCTCACCAACCGCGAGATTATGACCTGAGCCAAAATCAACAGCTGGACGTTCAAATGACTGAGCCACTGAGGGGCCCCAATTCTTTCAATCTTTATAAAATCTCCAATATTATTTTTTAGTGAGCTTCCACTGAATCACAACATGCTTTTAGCAAGTTTATAGCTTTAAAAGACAATTCATACATGGTAAAGAATTTAAAATAAGCAATAACTTTTAACCGTCAAATAGATTATTTAAATATCTGCAACTTTCCTTATGATCAAAATCAATACTACTCACCTCTCGGCAGATAACCCAACCTCCTACACATCTCCAACGAAAATAAAAAATCAGAAAGGAACTCCTGCCCCTCAAATTACTTAAACCTGCTCTTACCCTATACCCCTCCCTTAGTCTCCTTTGTTCCTGAGTCCCAGTTTCTTGGGGGGGGGGGGGCAGCTGTAGCTGTTATTGTTGAGTGACCCCCATGCCTAAGATCTTTAAATACCAACTTACTCAGAGTTCCTTGTGCTTATGTTTGACAGCTCTTTATATGCTATAACCACTGTAAAGTACTACTCCCAACTCCAAAGTCTAAATCGCAGGTATGATAGAGCATCCTGGAAACCATTCCTGCAGTGTCTTTACCCTCACAAAACAAAACAGCTCCCTAGTCTATACCACTTTTATAACCAGTAGGTATCATGAATAGCAAATTCAATCTATCTTTGCTGAACTTGTTCTGTAGAACTCAAATTGGTACTGACAAGATCTGAGTCTGTTCAAATCAGAGAATTAGTAAAGTCCTTCTGCAGATCAGAAAATAAAGAATGAATGCATCATAACCGAACCATCAGCAGTTATGACAAAATAAAGCATATGTCCTAGTGACAGTGGAAAGACTGTCATCTTGGTATAAAAGAAAAATCTTGGTCATTTTTTATGTTAAGAAGAGTACATTTCACAATGCAAATACAAATACAGATTTCAATATATCTAGTTTTTATGGCACAATTTCAGTCTAATAATTCTCAAATTCTATTAAAACACCGATATCAATTCAGAATATTTTTAAAAATTTCCAACAAAATATTTAACTTTTCTTAGAAAAGAATACTTTTAGAAGGAGAATAGGTGAGAATTCTGATATTTTCCTCCTTTACCATTAAAGGAAGAGCTCCTAGTTGTAAGTGGTGAAGTCGAGGTGGCGCATGGTAATGGGCCAAGTGAGGGTGCAGCGCTCCAGGCGTGTAAGTGGCCGCAGTCACTCCAGCTTCAATCCCCAGCTCCCTGACGAAGGAGGAGAACACTTTAACGTTTAGCCATCTTTAGAGTGTCTTGATTATCAACAGAAACGGGGGAGCGTGTTTGCATTTTTTAGAGTAATCTAAAGTTTCTTAACTGACACAGCTGAGAAAAAGATAATTTACCCCCAACACTTAACTATTCAGCAATTAAAACTCAAAAATTCAGTTCTGTGACTATGAGAAGCAAAGCATTTGTACTCAGTTTCACATCCTACAAAGGAAGGAAATATTCAACGAATTACCCTTAAGGTTCCTTCCAATCTAAAAGTCTGATTCTACTTGAGGACCATACAAAATATAGGGTTTAGTTTTCTGGTTTATATGAATGTTACAGATGCTCCCAGGCCTTGTGTTTGTTGGACAATGTCTCTGGGTTACTGTCAACAGGAAAATTAGAAGAACCAACATTTCTATACCTTTTAAAGCAAGGTCAAACAAAATTCTAGAAAGAGTAAAATTGGTAAATGCCAAATTTTCATTTATTGTTTCTCATTTTATGTTTTGCCTCAAACGTCATTGTGGACCAAGATCTCAATGACTGCCTACAGACAATGGATTCAGAAAGAAAAATTAATGCAAATCTGCTTCCATTTCTCTAAAAAAGACCACACTCCTAGGAGGATGCAGGCTCCATTTCCCTTGTCAATAAGCAGGGGTTGGTGGTGGTAAAGCAGATCTGAGTACAAAGGTGGTGGTGAGGGGGGTGGATAAGGAAGTTGTGAGAGTAAGATCCATTTAGGGAGTTAACTTTAATGGCAGATACTTCCGAAAAACAATTAACAAAAAAGCTCTACTCTCATTTGACATGGTTCTCTGACCCAGAACTCAAGTTCCTCTTTCCACTCCAAGTTTCTATAACTTGCCCAGAGACAGTGCCTCACAGCTAAGCTAGAATTCAGCCTCTCCACATCACCATTCTGTATGACATTCCACTACAAAGCATCTGTTCTGATAGTTTTACCACAGGCTCCTGAGCAGTAACTTTGAAATAAACATGATACTGACCAGGCAGATCTCTCTGGAGCCTGTCGAGGATGTGAGGACATAGTCTGAGGCACATGAATATGATGCCCATGACCATAGTTTGGGTGCATCCTATGTGGATGGGGTGGGGGCCGTTCATGTGCCCGCCTGGAAACACAGAACACAAAAAGACCACTGGAAATAATTGAATAATTGGTTATTTCTTAATGTAGAAAAAAAAAATCTAGTATTATTACAAACATCTATGAATCAGTCATAAATTTACTTCTATAACAATATATTATAAAAATATAAAATAATCTATTGATTAATAAATCAAGACACCCTAACCCCACAAATCTCAATGCTCATTTATTACAATGTCTCCAATTCAAATATCCTCCAAGGAAAAATTTTAACATTATCTTGTATGCTTTCCCTACAGCAGATATTTTACACAGAGTAACAGGAAATGAGTAGAAACAGAATTTTAAAAATTAAACACCCTAGCAAATGCTGCAGGCACAAAATAAGGGAGGAAAATGGAAACTTTTATTTTGCTTTGCTTTTATACTGCAATGACATTTACCCATTTTAATGACTAAAACTTACTTTAAGAGAAAAAACTTTTAACCTTGTGCACTGTTTTCAAACACATGCAAATACATGTTAACACATCTGGGAAACGGAGACTAACTCCATTCACATCTTTATTCTGTATCCCAGATTATTATATTCTCTTCGTCTAAAGTCAGCCACATTTATAAATGTAAATAGTCATAAAATTTTAAACAAAAGATTCCAAGTATTCATTTTTATAGTCTAATTCTTATTTTCTACCACTTTCTAACATATTTACAGGTTTTCATGTGTAAGCTTAATGATTTAAAATGTAATTTTTTCTAGATACTGGAAGATACGAATTTTAAATTGCCAACTTTTAATAGAAAGAGTTACTATATTAGCATGCCAGTAATAAATAGCCAGAGATTCTGGAAATAACCTTACATAACTAAAGAAAGAATTTATACATGTGGTAGATTAATTAGATCAAGAATTCTGCAAACAAACAAAAAAGGAAACCGTTTTTGCAAACATATTCTGAAAAGGGCCAAATGGTAAATATTGCTGGCTGTTTAGGCTGTATGGCCTCTATTTCAACTACTCAATTTAGTCTTTGTGGTGTGAAAGAACACACAGACAATATATAAATGAACAAGCATAGCTGTTGACCTATAAAACTCTATTTACAAAAACAGGCAAGCAGAATTAGAGCAATACAGTTTGCTACCATGAATTAGAAAATCATATCCCGACTTTTTAAAAGAAAACAAAAAGTTCATTTATATATAGTCTTTTCATGATGTTTGGAGAGTACAATACTTTAATATTTAAATTTATAAATAAACAGGTAAAGAATACTATTTTTTCAATGTCAGTTGTTGAAAATTCTACTAGTACTCTTCTTCCCTCTGGAATAAATCAAATTAAGTCTTGACAACTTTATATGTTGTTCCTCAGGATCATCAATTTTAACATGAATCTTTACCATGTGATATTGAAGAAACCGACAAGAGACTGGTTTACAAAAATAAATGACCCTGGGTCATACCCTGAAAATGGTTTGATTTCTTTAAGTAGCCTGATATTGACTTGTTTTGTCAAGCTACCTACAACTCAGGACAAGAAAAAGGAAGATTCTAGTTAGTAAAGAATAATTTCCTAGTGAGCTGAGGATTCAGCATAGTTACATCACTTCTAAAGATTTTAGTTTTAAAAACTAACAGCAATAGAAGGAAGAGGAACACAGCGTGATCGTCTTTTAGAAAACAGAAAACATACGTTGGATGCTGCATCATCCTCCTCCTTTGAACTTCCATCCTCTGCATCACTTCATGAGGATGCAGTCTCTGTGCTGCAGGTGCCGTGGCTGGGATGTGGTGTGAGATTGGCTGGTGTGTGGGAGGAAGATGCTGAGGGATTGGTGCAGCTGTACTGGCTAAATGAGTCGGGGGTGGGGGTGCCACAGGGTGAGATGTTGCATGAGAAGATATCTGAGAATGGAAAGCATGTACAGGATGAGGAATAACATAATCCACTTGAGGTGGAGGCTGAGTCTGAGGAGGAGGGTTTCCATGAGAGTGGGGACAGGCAGAGGCTTGATGATGAAGTGGTCTTGTCAAGGAGGCATCTGTAAAAAAAATGTAGGCACCATGCAGTTGAGCATACATTGCTGTTACATATTCCTTTTGTAGTTTACAAACGTATTAGTACACGTTTAATTTTTATGGATACTGTATCAATGCTTGAGTCTGCTCAATTCTGCTTTACAACCTGCTTTCTTCTTTGAATAATCTTAGGTATCTTCTCATGTCAATATATATAGCTTCTCATGTCAATATATCACAGCTTCACAGCATTCTATTATAGGGATACACCAACATTTATTAGAGAAATCGCCATTGATAAAAATGGGAAACCCAACACTAAACATCTGTGTGTATGACACCTCTTGTACTCTTTCATACATATATGCACGAGTGCATGTGCACACGCGCGTGCACACACACACACACACACACACACTACTCACGGTTTTTGTAGCATAAATTCCTATAAATAGTTCTTAGTCTGAGAAAATCTTTTAAAACTCAGATATCAGTCAACAAAATACCCTTCCCAAAAGGTTACTATAATTAATATTTCAGTGAACAGCATACAAGAATACCTGAAACCCTATACTACTAATTTTTTTTAATGACAATCAGAGAAAAATCTTATATTTATTAACCACTTATATTTCTTCCCAGAATATCTATTCATATTCATAGGCTATCATTCACCTTTTTCTCAATGATTTACAAGTATTCTTTGTATACATGGAAAGTTTGTCATAATAAGGTATAAACATTTTTCCAAATTGTCTTCTGTTAATTTTGTTTTACCATATATGCAAGTTTTTTGCTTTTGTCAAATGTAGAATTGACACTTTCACAAATATGTAAATCTTGCTTTCCTTTATGATTACTAGTTATAGAGCACTACAGAGAAAAGGAACTTGAGGGTTCTTCTGGACAAGACTGCAAAGATATTCTTTTATTGCTGCTCTTCTCTCTCCCTGCCCCAGGCCACTTTTCCTGAGCTATAGTAAGAAGATGAAGGGGCATATTTGCAAAGAACCTGAAATGGAAATTAGCCTTAATAAAGATGGTTTCCCCCATTTCTTCGTTATGTTTCAAAGTGGCTGCTGAAAAGTCCCTCTGAAGAATACACATCTCTCTTACTGGAGGAGATATGCATCTTTTTGAGGTCTAAAAATATGTTTGTTTCTTCTTTGGATTTCAGCCTCAATTTCACTGTATTTGGAAGATTTTCTTGGAGTCTGGTATGGAAGTATAGCCATTCTCTAGTTTCATGACAGAAGAATTACCCTGAATTTTAATCCTTTTGATTCACCCTTTGTTCAGCATGAATGAATAGGTAAGCATGAACTCATTTCAACCACATTTTCAAAGGACACCTTACTAGCATGTATTTAAAGGAATTTTTAAGTGATTTTCTAAATATCATGTTTTCAAATCTAGGCTTTACTCCAAGCCTCCAAACTCAGTACCTGGGCATAAAAAAAGAAGTCGCTATGTTTTACCATTGTTAGCTATCTTTCCTCAAATTCAGAGCATTTTTTCCAGTTTCAATTCAAAGTTTTCAATTTCTATAGTCATTAGGCAAGAAATAATATTGACAAATATTACAAAATTTTAAAGTTTTGTTTCAGAATGAATCAATTTATTTAACTCTTCAGCAATCATTTCATTTTTCAGCTTTATTGAGATATGATTAACAAATACAATTATATATATTTAAAGTGTACAATGATGATTTGACATACATATACTTTGTGAAATGATTACCACAATCAGGTTCATTAACACATCCATTACCTCACAAGTTACCATCTTTTGTGTGTGTCTGGTGAAAGTTCAGCCATTACTATAATTCACTATATATTCCAAACAAAACAGATTGCTAACCACTGTAGAAAGGTGACATTCTGCATTCCCACAGACCATTTCCCTTCCTTCTCTATTTTATGTGTTCTTGACAGTTAAAAAAAAAAGTTCTTGATATTGTTTCCTGAAAGTTCAACATGTCACTTTGACCCAGCAGCAATTGCACTCCTAGAAGTTACCCTACAGACTAAAAAACTACAATGTGATCATCAACAGAGAACTGATTTAATATACAATGGGATATTATGAGGGTATTGAGAATAGCAACCTAGATTTTTATGTGCTAATATGGAAAAAAATCTAAGATGGACTATTAAAATATTTTTAAAAATGAAAAAAAAAAACCAACAAACAGAGGCAAATAATATGTTATGATCCCACTTTTTTTTTTTAAAGGAGAGACATATATATACTTTTGTGTGTACAAAGAAAACTTCTGAAAGGTTTTATAAGCTACAATTAGCAATAATTGTGCCTCGGATAAACCTCATTGGCTACGATACTGCCACTGTGCAAAGCTAGGTTTTATAAGCTACAAACAGTTGTCACCTTCAATGTATCAAGATAAGTAGTATGTGAGAAGGGCCATTAACTTCTCATTTATGTCATTCTGTAGTTTGAACTTCTTACGATGTAAAGAAAGTTACTTTTATAATAAAAGTAAAACAAATTTAAATCTGAAACACTTCTTTATTAGGGCAAAATAGGTTCCCTTTAAATTGCTAAATATATTATTTTTTGGGAGGGGGAAGAAAACCACACATTTTGAGTTCCTAATAAAAGACAATCAATTAAAGATAAATATCAATAGGTATCACAAAACAGCCTGTACATTATACCAGTGCTCATACATAGAATTTGCTCATTGGTCAATACTATGCAAAAACTGTTTCAAAACCTGTTTTCTAACTTATACTGTACATCTTAAGTTGTATTATTGAAAAGGTAAATGATATATCACCAGGTTTCACTGTACAAATTCTGGATTGACTCCAGCTGTGTGTGCAAAACCCAGATTTTTAAAATTATTGGAATGGAAGAAGAAGTCTAATGAGATATGTAACTGAAAATTATCCCTTGCATGTAATCAGAACAAAAGCAAATGTTCTTGCCAACTTCCTAATTTACTCCTGGCAGTGAATTTTCAGTGTTTGTTTGTTTTTTTTAAACCAAAGTATCTATTAAGTTTCCATTTGATTATTAGCCTGTAATATAACAAAGTAGTAAATATGTGTTGCACAGCCTAAGAGTATCTCTCATTTCTTATGATACTCAGATACCACACAGATTTCAATTTCTTCAGAAAAGCCACATCTGGCTGTATTAATTGCCTGCATCAAATGAATACAGAAATCTTTTTGCATTCGGCCAAGCTTTCTGTGCAGGTGTTCTCTCATATGCCTCAGCTGACCCTCAGAATTTTTAGTCAAAACTCACTTTCCTGTGCCTAGCAACAACTACTGAACTTTCAAATTGCCAGTTATTCCTAAAGGATAAATCTCAATCTCTTAAAATTTCCTTTCATAGGAATCTAAGGTACCATTCAATGTACTTCAATTTCATGTATTAAAATGAAAATATTAAAATGTAAGAGACAAAATATAATACTTTTATTTCCTTGATGTTTTTAAACAACACCTGTTCTATTTAACTTAGAAGATTGTTTTGGGAATGCGGGGTGAAGAAAGAATGAAATGGAAAAAAATACACCCCAGTCTCAGGCCAAGGATATACCAAAAATGTACCAATTAGGATTAATGAAAGGTTATTTCATGGAGGAATGTACAATGGTTCATTTATAGGCCTCTAAGTTCTTTGCCTGTTAAGTTTATACTTACAAGGAGGTGGCATATAATGTCGACATGATGACAGTGAGGCTTGTGGAGGGGGCTGGGGCTGGGGCTGCGCAACCATGCTTGATCCATAGCCGTCTATGGATAATGGCTGACTCGGGGCAGCAGCAGCAGCCTGATGGCCAAAGATTGCAGCTCGGGAAGAAGAAACAGGGCAGCAGGGGTCAAATGCAGACGCTCCATGAAAACCACCACTTCCATGACTTCTGATACCATTGTTGCTCAGGTCTACTGGCAATGCCTGCTGTATAAAGAGGAACTGTATTTTATTTTTCTAAAGTTTGGTCCAAACACTGTTTCATGTTATATTATAGAAGTATTCCAAATGCAAACCAGAAAAATAGAATCTCTGAATTAAAAATTTCAAAATGGTGAAATTTTTAGTATGAAGACCTATTCAGTACAAAAAAAAAAAAAATACTATGTACATCCTGGATTGTAAAAACTGTAGTGGTTATATCAGTTTTTAAAACTCAAGCATAGGATCACGATACAAGATAAACAAAAATTAATTAATATATTATTTTAAGGTCTATTTCTCTTCCATCCTCTAGATCTTAGAAGAGAAATAAACTTTAAAATAATACATCCATATTCTTCTTTACCCTCAAATTTTGATTATTAATTTAGGACTCCTTTGGAAAACATAAAACCACACCAATGAAGATTAAGGATTCTAGGTAAAAGCTTGTCTGTCCTATTTCTGAACTGTGTATAGCAAGCACTCAACTAAAACTCTAATAACGCAAACATTATCCAAGACAATAAAGGGTGCAAGATTATTCAAGACGAACTATGAGCCAGCTATGCCTCATAACCTTTTCATTTACTAAAAAATTAAAAATACGATTTAAGACAAGTCCCTTTACTAAGCTGACAAATAAACCAGACTCTAGATTCCATGTCTATTCACCAGTAATTAAGTTTTTCCCCCAAAGCATTTTGAAAAGTCCTAAGAAAAACACTTCACTTGATCACAATCTACTCTAGGGCAGATGACAAAAACCAAATTGTCCCTTTGTATTCTTAAATAATTTATTTTTAACGTTTATTTATTTTGAGACAGAGAGAGACAGAGCATGAACGGGGGAGGGGCAGAGAGAGAGGGAGACACAGAATCGGAAGCAGGCTCCAGGCTCTGAGCCATCAGCCGAGAGCCCGACACGGGGCTCGAACTCACGGACCGCGGGATCGTGACCCGAGCTGAAGTCGGACGCTTAACCGACTGAGCCACCCAGGCACCCCAATTCTTAAGTAATTTAAATACAAGTTTTTAGTGTTGAGTATAGCTGTAATTTTAAAAATGTAATTAAAGGGGCACCTGGGTGGCTCGGTTGGTTAAGCATCCGACTTCGGCTCAGGTCATGATCTCACGGTACGTGAGTTCGAGCCCCGCGTCGGGCTCTGTGCTGACTGCTCAGAGCCTGGAGCCTGTTTCAGATTCTGTGTCTCCCTCTCTCTCTGCCCCTCCCCTGTTCATGCTCTGTCTCTCTCTGTCTCAAAAATAAATAAACGTTAAAATTTAAAATAAATAAATAAATAAATAAATAAAATGTAATTAAAGAAAATAATAATTTGATGTTCTATTTGAAATTATATGCAAGAACTGTTCAATACTGGAAGCTGAGGAGCTGGAGATGAAGAAAACTAGGGAACTGCATTTATTAGAGGCTGAAGTCACCCAGCAGTCCTTAGAGGAATCACAGTGGTCTCTGTACTTGCAATGGACTTCTGGCTCTAGGGATAACAGAAACAAAAGGAGCTCGGACTGTTAAAAGGGAAGGAGAATGATGGCTCAGGAGAAGCAGTGGGAAGGTGAAAAAGAACTCCTTTCTTCTTCCGTATCATGTGTCTACAATCAAGCAAACATCTGGGCCTTTCTTTTGAGTTGGCAAATACAATGTATGTCCCTTGATTTGGGGAATAAGGCTTAAGAAAAATACTGTAAGATTGTGAATTTATATCCCTTCCCTATTTTCCTATTTAGGCTAAGATTTGGCAAATGGACTAGATTATCAACATACTATGAAGATGAGCAAATTTCCTATCTTTTTCTCCAGTCAGTGATTAAGAACACTCGCAGAGGGTGAGTAAAGTAGGGTGAATATCCTCCTAGAAGGAAATGAGGGTAAAGTTAAAAGTAAAGAATCAAAAGAGAAAGGGGAAAAAAACTACAAAGAGAACCCTCTTCACAATTCCAACAGTTCAGTCAATTCTTACTCTAGAAGGAAAAGAGTGGGTAAGCAAGATGGGTACAGAAATGCAAGTATTACTTTACAAAGGTTATAAGGAATGCAAAACACTAACTGAACTGTTCTCTCAAAAGAGAACGCTACATCCAAAGGAGCAGTAAAGGCTAGAGAGTCAAGTGACTGCAGAACCTTCTCTGTTATCAGGCCTAATCCTCCTCTTTTCTGCCTACCCACAACCTGGCACTAATCGTAACACATCTACACAATCAGAAATCCTCAGATCAGTTTGCTCCCCCCACTCCTCCACCTCCTGTTGTGCCCACACAAGTCTCAACTGGAGATACCTGATGTTATCTCATGAGCATGTGGCTGATTTCAGAGGCCTCTAAATGTCTATATGAGTTCCAAATTGTTTTTACCGTCAAAACTTGACTTTCTGTTCTCCTTCATACCCATTATCACCACTGAATGCCTGATCCTTATTTTCCCCAAGTTCTGTGTGTAGTCCAAATACCTCTATTAGATATAAGTGAGTAGGTTACATTTATATTACAATGAACAAAACTGTGAAAGAGATTCTATCTATAAATAACTCACTTGAGTTAAAAGAAAATGTTACATACACAATATCTCAAACTAGTTGTATTATTTTATTAGTTCAACAAAAGAGTCTGTAAACAAAAGGCCCATATTTTGGTAGTCCTTGAATGAATATGGGAGCAGTCTGTAGATTTACTTCATCATTTTTCTATAATACTTATAAACTCCCCCTTTAAGCTCAAATTTCTAGTGAAAGAAAATTTTGCTTTTAAGCAAAACCTTTCATTCAGTCCACTACAAAGTTTTTCTTGATGCTTCCTCATTCCCAAGAGGCAGAACAGATTTAGATGATCAGTAGATGTTAATACTTAGAACTTTTACCAGAACCAAAACATCGTCTAAAATTTCTTTAATCATATTTCCTACTAAACCCTTTCTAATTTACTCTTGAAAAACAGCAGTTCATCTTTTGTTTTTTAAGTGAATGTCCCTCTTTCTTAGTTATTTTTAATCTGTCCGATCCAGGAGAGATAACCATCAAAATTTAAAAAGATGAAGCAAGTACTTTAGGAAAGGTCAGGGAATACAGACAAAGAGTGGCTCCGAATTTTCTTTTTGACTATTTTCTAGTAAATGTCAGTTACAGCTTTACCTTGAGATTATGTTGTGTTTTTTTAAGTATGTACCCACTGGGATTTATATCACAATTATACACAGAGATGACACAGCAAAAGTTAAAACAGCATATAATACATGACCTTCATTTACTCCATATGACCACCAATACTAATTTAATATTATTTGACATTTTAAGCACTCACCAATATCCACTAAATTACTTAACTAGAATTTCAATTTCCCATAAACTAAAAACCTCATCTGCTCCTGAGCAACCATGTCATTGGTTTGCATCTGAGAAGGCTGTTTATTTCTAGATGAGTGGAGATAAAAGGAAGCTCCAGAGTAAAAGCTGAAGGTAAAAAACTAGGAAAATTTCCCAATTTCTCATGAATCACGTTGACACTGTAATTTCAACACTCTGAAATAAAATTCCAAAGATCAGATTCACCTTATTTAACTACAAACACTAAAAACCATTTCAGAATAAAAAACAGTATCACTTCTAATTTTTTACATCCTTGATCCTCCCAATTAGTTGCAATAATTTAGACCATCGGAAAATCCTAGAGACTTAATTAAAAAAAAAAAATCGCAAACCACGAAATTAGGCCACTTTTGCAAGGGCAATAGAAATGACTTTTTTAGTATATAAAATGCATCATTAGTATTGTTCTCCCCCCCCCCCCGCCCAAGGAAAGCACAATTTTTAAAAATTAAGAAAGAAACATTTATCAAATTCCACATACCTGGTCATGATAGCTGGTACCAGAACTACTATTGGCTCCACAAGGTGCTTGTACTTGTGGAGGTCTTTCCACAGGGCAAGTAGGATCACTAAAGGAGGGAGAAACAGGGACAGCCGGGTGGGGAGTATGATGGTGGTGGTGATGATGCTGAAAATGGTGGCCATGCTGCTGAAAGCAACTTGTGTGTGGATGTCCTAATGCATGGTGATTCTGTGACGACCCTCCACATGGTGAGTGCTGGGGACAGCAGGAAGGTAACCTTGGCATTGCAGGAGGGCCAGCTTCTGTTACAGCACTAGATGCAGTTCTCCTCGAGTCATCTTGAAATAAACAGAAATGCACAGAACAATCAAATGATCAGGTATCACTGTGTAAATAATAGGTACTGTGTACAAGTAAATAAAGAGCTAAAGGAATGTTAATTAAATTCCAATCTCTGTAGGGGCGCCTGGGCGGCTCAGTGGGTTGAAGTGTCCAGCTGTGGCTCAGGTCATGAACTTGCAGTTTGCAGGTTCAAGCCTCGCGTCAGGCTCTGCTGACAGCTTGGAGCCTGGAGCCTGCTTTGGATTCTGTGTCTCCCTCTCTCTCTGTACCTCTTTCTCTCTCTCTCTCTCTCTCTCAAAAATAAAAAAAAACATTAAAAAAATTTTTTTTAAAATTCAAATCTCTGTAAATAAGAGTATGATAGTACCACATTCTTAATATGCATATCATATAATTTCAGGCAGTGATCTTCAATGGGATTTTTCTGAAAGCCTAAATTCTTCAGAAGGCTCATATCTACCATGATATTTAAACATGGAAAGAGATCATCTTTTCCTAGGTCATAACAAATGATTAACTTTAAATTGAATTTAAAACATTCCAGGTGGCTCAGTCGGTTAGGTGTCTGACTCTTGATTTTGGCTCAAGCATGATCTCAGTTCGTGGGATCAAGCTCCAAGTCAAGCTCTACACTAACAGCATGGAGCCTGCTTGGGATTCTCTCTCTCCCTCTGTCCCTCCCCACCCCCACAAACTCTCTCAAAATAAATAAATGAACTTGCATGATTGTTTTTGGAAAAGGTTATGATCCTCTAAGTAGGAAACACTGGAGTCCTGATGATGCTCTCTGCCACATGCCCAGAGTTATTTTGAAGGTATGTTCTTCCATGCCAGAAGAACTACAAAAGTGCCCTGAGAAAGTCTACCCCAGTGCTTCAAACTCACCTAAAAAACAGCACCCTTTCCCCAAGCTGCATATTATGTGGAAACCATACAAAACAGATAAAATTGCAGATAAAAATTTTTACTTAAAATATAAAAATCAGAGAAGTGGGGAGCCTAGAGCCCTAGCCTTCCCCCTGCAAACATCAGCCTCTTCCTTTCCCCGCCTGACTCCTAAGCCATCTCCTCAGAACCCTTAGGATTCTGGAGGACCACTGTTCTGGCTCTATTTCTAGAGTAACCAATACCAGGGATACCCTGCTCCTATTTGGCCCATAGAACCTAGCCAACCTCTTCTGGGTCAATTTTCCAATTTGGAATCTTCTAGTTACTCACAAACAATACAAAACTCCAACCCAAACTAGCTAAAATAATAAAGGGAATTTACAGGCTCACAAAAATGAATCTGGGTGGGGTGCTTCAGGCTCTGGTTGATATGTCTGATTGCAGCAAACCTCCCTGTAATTCTCCCAAGCCTGCCCTCTCATACATGTCCTAACCTGCCTTTCCTGATTCTCTTCTGGGCAAGGTCTGTGATCCAAACCCTGTTAGGGGTTAGTATCTCCATTCAAAATCTCTGTACATTGTTTTTCTCCAAGCTCCTAGTCTGTCCTATTTGGGCTAATTTCTTGTACTCTATTGTAAAGGTTCTTAATCTTAGAACTGTACTTCAGCAATCTGTGAACTTGGATAGGAAAAAAAAATTTTTTTTTTTTTTTTTGCCTTCCAGAATTAGCACTACCTTATTAGCATCAGTTGAGACGTTAAACATCACAAATAATTTGTAACCAAAAAAAAAAAAAAAAAAGAGAGAGAGAGAGAGAGAGAGAGACAAAAAGAAGGTCAAGGTACCTTTTTCTTTTAATGTTTATTTATTCTGAGAGAGAGAGAAAGAGAGAAAGGAAGAACATGAGCAAGAGGAAGAGGGGCAGAGAGGGAGAGAGAATCCAAAGCAGGCTCTGCACCACAGCACAGAGCCCAACACGTGGCTCGATCCCATGAACCATGAGATTGTGACCTGAGCTGAAATCAAGAGTTGGACATTCAACTGACTGAGCCACTCAGGCGTTCCATGTGTTGTTTACTTTTATAACATAAATTATGGCAGATTCAAAGTCCGTTCCATAATTTCATTCATTTGCATTCCATTTTCTTACATAACGTGGACAAAGTTACAACCAGCTTATCAGGAACAGACCATGATCAACAGGCTATCTTTGCTATGCTGAATCAAACATTAATTATTTTCTATATGGTGTAATATTTGTAGCAATAACTATTATGTAACTTTACTTCTGGCAACATTTTAAGCGTTTTATCTCAGCTCCCATGCCAAAACAGTGTACAAATGAGTATCATTTATTGTGTTACTTTATAAAAAAGGATTAAAACCTCTGGAACACTAAATCCATTCAGCGGGTAGACTAAATGACCTTCCAATTCAGATGCTTTTAATTTTCAAATCCGGTTATTTAAGGATTATGTGGAACTCTAAAATTTAGGAGAAGAGTGTATAACCAGAGCAAAAAAGATCTGTAGACTAGTAAGGCTGTGACTGAAGTGACAGGATATTTATTCGTTCAGAAAGAACTTGCCTTCATTGTCTTCAAATATTTCTAATATAAAAATCCGAGTGAGAGAAGAGGAAGCATAATGACTATAATATATTTACAGCTGAATACATATTTAAAGGGTCATATCACTAACAGTTCAGCCTCAAAAAGAAGACTGACCTTATGATTCTACTTCTTAGGGTACAGTTTGGCTTCCCATTAAATTAGTAATCTATTTTCTTATAGTAGAGAGACACTTTGTTGCCCAAACAGGCTAGGAATCCTAAGTAAAGGCAACTGAATCTCCTCTTGTTCGAGATTACTGACCAAGGAAAATTGCCATATGTTAGAAGTGAAACACAAAGATCTAATCAAATAAAACACTTCCTTTTTATTAAAATCAGCCCACAGAGTGTCCTCTAAAACTGGCCAATAACAAACCTGCACCAGAGAAATAAATTCCACAGCTCAGTAACATCAAGCTGGTTAAAGTATTTTCTTGTAATTCTAGCAGGATTACTGAGATGTATTCATGCATTTATTCATTCATTTGGCAAGTCTTACACATACTAATGGCATGGTAAAGGATCTACAAAAGGCACTGGAAAATACAATGGTGAAAATGAAAGCCCTGGTCTTTAAAATAACTTGTGCTGTTGTCTACCTCTGTTGTTTTATCTCCAGCAACTAGAAATAGGCGTGCACAATGTAGGTGGCTCAATAAGCCCTTGCTAAATATAAGTTAGCCTCACAAGGGGAAAGAGGCATGATGGAGCTAAGTGCTAAGAAGAGAGTAACTTGATCTTTAGTCCTCAAGGAGATCACCATCAAGTATGGAAACAACGTAAGATTTAAATCAACCAGCATTATAACAGCAGCACTGGGTTCTAATATAGCACAGAGCAATGCTGCCCCCCAGGGAACATATGGTAACACCTGGGGACATTTTTGGTTGTCACAACTGGAGGGGAAGTGGTACTACTAGTATTTAGTAGGCAGAGGCCAAAAATGCTGCTAAATATCCTACAATGCACAAGAACACCTCCCCCCCCCCCCCCCAATACAAAGGACTGTACAACACAAAGACAATAACGTCAGGGTTCAGAAATTCTGGCAGAAAGGAAGAGTGCAGGCTCCAAACCAGACTTCCTAGGTTTGAATTCTTGCTCTACTACCATATAACCATAAGCAAGTAACTTCACCTGTAAAATGAGAGGAATAATAGAATCTGCCTTGTAAGTTATCACAAAAATCAGTTAATACAGATAAATCATGGACTAACATTATAAGCTCAACAGATGTTAGCTATTATTATCCACTAGAATGTTAGTTCTGTTAGGACAGAGAATTTATGTTTTGTTCCCAGTGCCTAGGACAGTGCCTGATTATTAGTGTGTAATCAATAAACACATCTGAATAAATGAATATATAAGATATGCATGCACGAAACAAGAACACATGGAAAAGCCAGACAAATGATGAGCTGCCTGGGCATGTTGAGTTTGAGGTGACTAAAGAATGGTCCAGAGGAGATGTCCAATAGGCAGCTGGATATAAAAGTTTAAAACAAAGAGAGGGCTCTGGAAACACAAAATGTAAGGTCACTGGCATACTGCACAAGGTAGTTGAAAACATGTGCAGTTATGAGATGGGCCAGGGAAAAAGGATATGAACAAGGCTGTGGGAGAAAACAGAGATGAGATTACTGCCAGGTTTTTTAACATCATGTTTGTTTTAACAAGAGTCAGAAGCAAGTTAAAGGAAGGAGTTTAAGATACAGAAGACCCTTTTAAGTGCATACAGACTTGACACAAATGTACACATGCATACTAAGGTCATGGAACCAATAAAGATGCTGAAGACATAGAGAAGATAACTGTTAAAGCAAGGTCAAGGACACAAGAAGGGACAAGAGGTAGAGGATGAATAAAGGGACTGGAAGGGATAGGAAAGAGTTAAAGGACCAGGAATTAGGAGAGAAGGATAGATATAAAGGTTTTCATGGAGGGCTGGAAGTTATGAGTGCTCAAGAACCTTCATTTACTTTTTATTTTTCCCTGGGGAAATCACAGTTTTGAGGAGAATGAGAAACTTTTGGAAGGCAGGAAGAAGGAAGGAGAAGAAGGACAGGGAATTAACTGAGATACATCACCCTATGGCAACTTATTACCAAAAGCCCAAGATTAGATTCCATAAATTTATGAGGCACCAATCTGCCTAGTTCTATGATTTTCACCAGTCCCATCTAAAAACCTTGATAGGAGTAGTTAGATGACTTGAATGATTCAAGGTTGGAAATATGCAAGAAGGTGCAAAGTAAAGAATAGAATCTAAAGAACTCTACAGAACAAGTTCTATAGAGTCTTAGCAGGAAATGAAGCCAGCAGAACTGAGTGCTCCTAATATAGTCTGAATATCTGTATGTACTTCTATCAGGTTTATACAGAAAACAATTTGGCCTGGAACAAGATTCCCCTAGTCCAGAGAAATACAACACAAACAAGTCTATCCCAAAGGTAATCATCAATATAGGTAAAATAGTATCATGAGAAAACCATTCAGGTAGTAATGTCATCACTATGTTAGATATAAAATGTGAATTCTGAGCAACAAGAGTCTTAAAAAATAAATAGAGATAAAAGCTTTGAGACAGAACTGAAATAAAGTTGGGACTGTGTCACATAAAACCTAGACAAGAGAGTACATAAAGCTACCAGGGGAAAGGAGTGAATGAGAAAAGTTCAACTTTGCCTCAAAGATTATTATTGACTTTGATGAAAGTATTTAACTTCCAGATGTCTTCATTTCTGAAATGGGAAGAGTTATATTAACAAGAAAGTTTTTAAGGATTAAATAATAATATATAAAACAATACAGAAGACACTCAGTATAGTACTTGGGAAAGAGTATACACTCAATAAATGAAATAAAAATTAGCCCATTTCATTTCTGCCTACATTTTTTTTTCAAAGAATATAGTATTTAAAAGACACTTTTGGGAAACCTCCTTGGATTGTGGTTTCCACTCTCAATTTCCCAGAGAAGGGAGACCTAATCCAGCCACAAGCAATTTCCTGAGCTACTCAATATAACTTATGAGAATATTGTAAAAAGGAAGATACTATGAAAAGTAAAAAATAGGGTGCCTGGCTGGCTCAGTTGGTTAAGCATCCGACTTCAGCTCAGGTCATCATCTCCCTGCTTGTGAGTTCAAGCCCCACATCGGGCTCTGTGCTGACAGCTCAGAGCCTGGAGCCTGCTTCAGATTCTGTGTCTCCCTCTCACTCTGCCCCTCCCCAAAATAAGAGAGAATCTTATTTTGAGTCTCTCTCAAAAATAAACATTAAAAAAATAAAAATAAAAAATGATAGCATAAGGTGGTCTCATTATTAATGCTCATAGATATAGTCAATCTATGAGATACAGGGTCTATAATATCGCTGTTAATAAATGGTCAGCAAATTCCTATCTCTGTGCCATTGTCCAGGAAACAAAGAAGGCTAGCTTAATGCTCAGTTAAACATCTCATAGGAAAATAAATAAATAAATAAATAAATAAATATCTCATAGGAGAAAGTACCAGAGGTATCATTGCTAACTGAAACATAGTAATGTGAGGTAAGAGCTGAAAACACTTAATGACATACAGGAATATCTTTGCGACCCTGGATTAGGAAATGGTTTCATAGATATGACATCAAAAGAACAAAAAACAAACAAACAAAAAAAGAAACTGAGAAAATGGATATCAAGCTTTTTTAAAAACCCCTATCCTCATTTTCAATTGTTTTGAGGACATACTTAGGAGTCAGATTGTAGGTCATATGATAACTATGGTTTAACATTTTGAGGAACTGCCAAAGTGTTTTCCAAGGCAGC
This sequence comes from Panthera uncia, assembly GCF_023721935.1. Classification (NCBI taxonomy): domain Eukaryota; kingdom Metazoa; phylum Chordata; class Mammalia; order Carnivora; family Felidae; genus Panthera; species Panthera uncia. The sequence goes on along the minus strand of NW_026057582.1, from coordinate 99,160,614 downwards.
TGCACCATTTTACATTTCCACCAGATGTTCATTAGGGTTCCAATTCCTCTACATTCTTGTCAACACTGGCTATTTTCTGATTTCCTGTTCTTTGGTTGTTGTTGTTTTTTTGTTTTTTTGTTTTTTTTTTTGAGTAACAGACATCCTGATGAAGATAAAGTAATACTTCTCTGTGGTTTTGATTTGCATTTCTCTAATAACTAAGTATGCTGTTTTCATGTCCTTCTTGATTAACTGTGTATCTTCTTTGGAAAAATACCTACGCAAATTCTCTGCCCATTTTTAAACTAGGGTTATCTGTCTTTTAATTGTTGAGCTGTGTAAGCTCTTTATATATTCTGGATACTAGACCCTTATCAAATATATGATTTTCAAGTATTTTTCTTACACTCTGTAGGCTGTCTTTTCACTTTCTTTTTTTTTTAATGTTCTTTCATTATTTCATTATATATTTTGCTATTTTTACATTGTTCATTTTGTCTTTTTGTTACCCCTTTTTTGGAGTCATGGTGGATATTGCAGAGACTCATAGTTTGATATATATTACAAATATTTTCTCTTGATTTTTAATTTTTGCTTACATTATGTATCAGGACCTGTATTTTTTTTTTCTTTTTAGAGAGCAAGTGGCCAGGAGGTGGAGAGAGGGAAAATGGGAGAAGGGGAGAGAGAGAATCTTAAGAAGCCTCCATGCCCAGCACATGAGTACAATGCCAGACTGTTTCATGACCCTGAGATCATGACCTGAGTCAAAACCAAGAGTTGGATGTGCAACCGACTGAGCCACTTAGGTGCCCTTGGCCCATATATTTTAAATTTTTATGCAGTCACTTCTGTCATTCTTTTCCTTTATTTTCCAGAGTTGTATTTATTTATTTATTTATTTTTTAGTTTTATTTATTTTTAATTTACATCCAAGTTAGCATATATTGCAACAATGATTTCAAGAGTAGATTCCTTAATACCCCTTACCCATTTAGCCCACCCTCCCCCACAACCCCCTCAAGTAACCCTCTGTTCTCCATATTTAAGTCTCATATGTTTTGTCCCCCTCCCTGTTTTTAAATTATTTTTGTGTCCCTTCCCTTATGTCCATCTGTTTTGTATCTTAAAGTCCTCATATGAATGAAGTCATATAATATTTGTCTTTCTCTAATTTCGCTTAGCATAATACCCTCCAGTTCTATCCACGTAGTTGCAAATGGCAAGATTTCATTCTTTTTGATTGCCGAGTAATACTCCATTGCATATATACATACCACATCTTCTTTATCCATTCCTTCATTGATGGACATTTGGGCTCTTTCCATACTTTGGCTATTGTTCATAGTGCTGCTATAAACATTGGGGTGCATGTGTCCCTTCGAAACAGCATACCTGTATCCCGTGGATAAATACCTAGTAATGCAATTGCTGGGTCGTAGGGTAGTTCTATTTTTAATTTCTTGAGGAACCTCCATACTACTTTCCAGAGTGGCTGCACCAGTCTGCATTCCCACCAGCAGTGCAAAAGAGATCCTCTTTCTCCGCATCCTCGCCAACATCTGTTGTTGCCTGAGTTGTTAATGTTAGCCATTCTGACAGGTACAAGGTAGTATCTCATTGTGGTTTTGATTTGTTTTTCCCTGATGATGAGTGACGTTGAGCATTTTTTCATGTGTTGGTTGGCCATGTGGATATCTTCTTTGGAGAAGTGTCTATTCATGCCTCTTGCCCATTTCTTCACTGATTATTTGTTTTTTGGGTATTGAGTTTGAGAAGTTCTTTATAGATTTGTGGAGACTAACCCTTTATCTGATATGTCATTTGCAAATATCTTCTCCCATTCCATTGGCTGCCTTTTAGTTTTGCTGATTGTTTCCTTCGCTGTGCAGTAGCTTTTTATCTTGACGAGGTCCCAGTAGTTCATTTTTGCTTTTGTTTCCCTTGCCTCTGGAGACACGTTGAGTAAGAAGTTGCTGTGGCCATGTCTTTTCACTTTCTTGGTAATGTTTCTGATGTACAAAAGTTTTACATTTTGATGAAATTCAATTTACCTATTTTTTCTTTTGTTGCTCATATTTTTGGTCAGCCATTTCATTCTCACTGATCTCTTTCAGTTGAGCTATGACACTTTGGTAATATATAGCACACAAACTGAAATATGAAATCATAGTCTAATTCTAAAGACATTATTTTGCTCACATAGGATTTATTCTACAAATATGCTCTTTCTAATATAGCAACAAGAATACTTTTCCTAAAAAGAGTAATGAAAAATGGTGCTCCCCCACTTTATTACATACCTCCTATGGAAGTACCAGTCATGCTATTGCTTGTAAGAGTAGCTGAAGTCTCTGACACTGTGGGGGGTTGACTACCAGTGACAGCTGAAGCAGTATCAGAGGCCTGCTCAGAGGTAGATGGATTTGAATTGTTAATGGAAGTGCTTGTGGTTTGTGATTCCATTCTTGCAGAAGTGGTTGGTACTACAGTAGGTTCTGCAAAATACAAAATGTTTAATCAGCATTTCAAAATAGATCAGGTAATGGGTTATATTTTAATTCATGGTAACATTTTTATAATTATTAAACTTTAAAAGCTTTCATAAAGCTAGCATGCAACATTAAAATGACATGCTACTAAAATACAATTACTGCATTAAAAAAAATCAACATATATGCATATTCTAACATTCAGGTGATTACCACAGTCTTTTGAGTAACAATTATGTAAATTTTCTGATCACAAAGGAGAAAATGAGAAAAGGAAAGTAAAAGCCCCTTTACTATTTTCATATACATTGTCACAGGCTATCAGACCAGTATTACAAATTACACTTTCTCTGGTACAGAATGAATTCTAGAGTCAGACTGCATGGACACTACAGTCATAGATAAGTTACTTAAACACTCTCCATTTCCTCGTCTGTAGAACTGGGAAAGTACAGAATTTTCCTCACACAACTATTGTTAGGATGAACTGAGGTCACACATATAAAGCACTCTGTATAATGGTTTACATATAGGAACTACTTAAACATTAGCTATGATTTTTAACACTGTGTTCGTCTCTTTCTTACATGCCTTTTTCAAAAATTTGTTTGCAAATATTGATAATCATCAGTGCTTTCTAACAAAAGTAAAATTTTTGTAGAAAGTAAAAGAAAGTAAAAGAAATTTCAGGCAGATTTTTCTTTTTTTTCAAATTTATTTTTTAAATATACATCCAGGTTAGTTAGCATATAGTGCAACAATGATTTCAGGAGTAGATTCCTTAATGCCCCTTCCCTGTTTAGCACATCCCCCCTCCCACAATCCCTCCAGTAACCCTCTGTTTGTTCTCCATATTTAAGAGTCTCTTATGTTTTGTCCCCCTCCCTGTTTTTATTTTTGCTTCCCTTCCCTTATGTTCATCTGTTTTGTATCTTAAAGTCCTCATATGAGTGAAGTCATACGATGTTTGTCTCTTAATTTCACTTAGCTTAATACCCTCTAGTTCCATCCATGTAGTTGCAAATGGCAAGATTTCATTCTTTTTGATCAGGCAGACCTTAACTTATGTACAAGTTATATTTCAGACTGAAACAGTTGTTTAAAAGGTGAAAATAAGTCTGTCCAAAGCACAGTCACAACAATTAGATCTGAGAAGGGACTCTCTTAATGTGATACAGAATGAGAGGATAAACTATTCTATACAATGCAGTGTGCTGAGGGGATTCCTGAAACACAAATAGTGCCTGCTGATCTACATGGGACACTGTACTCTGGATGCATAAACAAATATATTTCCTTATACATAAAAAGGGGAGGAAGGAACCTCTGTTTATTGGCAAATGGTATTTAACATTTTGACCTTAGCAGTATTGACAGTTTGGGCTGGGTAATTTTCTGCTAGAGATGGGAGTCAGTACCGGCAAGGCTGTCCTGTGCCTTTTAGGATGTTTAATGGCATCCTGGGCCTCAACCCATTAGACATTAGCAGTACTCTTCCCCAACTGTAAGAACCAAAAATGTCTGCAGATATTGCCAAATATCTTCAGGGACACAAAATGGTCAGCACTTAAGAACCATTGGTCTAACTGATATACTCAATATTTTGGACTTACTTTTAATAAGATAGATGTCTTCCAATGAGAGAAACTAGTAGGGAGAAGAAGGCATCTAATGATCACTGGAATACTTATAACCCAGTGAAAGTATTCTGGTCGAACTAATTCCAATGGGTTAAAAGACTACTCTGTCACCTTTTCCTATTTACTGGCTGGCAGACATCACAGGGAAAACACACAGAGTTTCCAACATAGTAATCCTAATTTAATTAACTTTGAGTAATCTTAAATGAATCCCTAATAATATATTAATCACTGTCTTACAGATAATTTATGGCACTTCAAAATAAAAGCTGAGACATGGTTCAATGAAATGCAGATAATAGGAGTAAATTACCTCTTCATAAACATCTTAATTCAAAGTAGTCATACACTGAAAGCTTTGATCACCCAAGCTGCAAACAATCCATACAAGAGCTGATTGTACCAGGCCTTTCTTCCTACCTATCTTATGTATCCTTCCTCCAATTTAAAGCTAACAAATTCATATAAGGCTTATCATCTTCTTTTAAGGAAATTATGACTGACCCTTTCCTTCTAAGATGTAACTAACTACTATCTGAGGGTAATTTTCACTTAAGTGGGAAAATCTACACCTAAATATTCATATATTCATACATGCTACCACTTTCCTTCACCTGTTTTCCAATTCTAGCTTTCTTTTCTTAGTTACTTGGATGCAGTTGTAAGCCGAAAGAAAACACCACAGCCAAGAAGCACAAAGGTACTGGTAATATTAGAGGATAACATAATTTTTAAAGCAATTCTGACATTTCAAATAACCAGTATTAACCACGTAAATTCAAGTTATGTTGCTTTTCTGTTGTATTTAAAAAGTGTCATTTGTATTTTTCTTTTTTTAATGTTTATTTATTTTTGAGAGAGAAAGAGCATGCAAGCAGGGGATGGGCAGAGAGAGACAGAGACACAGAATCTGAAGCAAGTTCTAGGCACTGAGCTATAAGCACAGAGCCTGACGTGGGGCTCGAACCCATGAATCGCGAGATCATGACCTGAGCCAAAGTTGGACACTTAACCGACTGAGCCACCCAGGCATCCCTGTCACTTCTATTTTTCATAGCAAAGTTAAAGCATGACAATAATATTATAAATTAAAGTAATAGGTAAGTCTGAAGGTAGCTCAAACTACCACCTGTAAAAAATAGTTTTTTCCTAAGAAAATAACTACTGAGCAACAACAATGAAAGAATTTTAGGCACAATTTATAAACTGAGGTATTTATATCAAGTGAAAAATAAGATTAGAATATCCAAAAACTTTCCAGTAGTTTAATAATATTAACAGGAAGTGGCAGGAGTTTCATTTTAGGAGCTTCAAAGGTATCTGATTTTATCAGTTCTCTTCCTAATTCTACACTGTTACTAATCCAACTTACCATCTTCATCAACAGTAAGGTCCACAACTTCTGCTGCATTTTGCCTCAAGGGTTGAATAACAGTAGAGATCCTACTGCGGTTCCGTGGCTCCTGTGGCCGACTTGTATGAGAATTTGAACCTTGGCTCCAATGAGATCTGGAGTGTCCAAGAGTTGAACGAGACCTTAAATGACATCAATATTAAATTAGTAAACATAAAAAAATGAACAAGAATTTTAGTTCTTAAGAAATCATAAGCCTTTCTTACAAAACATGTTGTGAAGTTCAAGTTATAAAGTTTCTTCTCCAAGGAAATAATGGTAACAGAATTAAAAATTATGACTAGCACAATGCCTGGCATTCAATAAAACATTTGCTGAATGAAATGTTCAACAAATGTTCACCAACCAACTGACCTGAGAATATGTGAAATGATATGTGAGACCAATCACTGGTATAAAATACAGGATTCTGTTTCAAGAATGCTGCTCTCTTTTCAATGGTTATTTTGAATACTCACCGGGTTGTAATCCAGTATTTACATTTTATTTAATACCTGAAATTATTCACCACAGGTAAAGTAACAAAAACATCAATATGTTAAACATTAAATAACACCCACACAATCTTGTATGTTGAATCCAGACTGAATTTGCAAAACATGGCTTTGAGAGTCCTAAACCAAGATAAGTTTCCGGTATTGTCCTAAAAAAGATTCAAGGTGGGGCACCTGGGTGGCTTAGCTGGTGAAGTATCCAACTTCAGCTCAGGTCATGTTCTCACGGTTTGTGAGTTCAAGACCCATGTTGGGCCTTGTGCTGACAGCTCAGAGATTAGAACCTACTTCAGATTCTGTGTCTCCCTCTCTGCCTGCCTCTGTCCCACTCATGCTCTGTCTCTGTCTCAAAAGTAAATAAACATTTGAAAAAAATTTTTTTTAGGGGCGCCTGGGTGGCTTGGTCGGTTAAGCATCCGACTTCGGCTCAGGTCATGATGTCACGGTCCGTGAGTTCGAGCCCCGCGTCGGGCTCTGTGCTGACAGCTCAGAGCCTGGAGCCTGCTTCCGATTCTGTGTCTCCCTCTCTCTCTGACCCTCCCCCATTCATGCTCTGTCTCTCTCTGTCTCAAAAATAAATAAACATTAAAAAAAAAAAAAATTAAAAAAAAAAATTTTTTTTTAAAGATTCAAGGCACCAGAGATTTTCTGGGATTAGGACAGGTAAGGATAGTTACAGCTAGTTTACTAGTTTGGTAGTCATAAGAAACATCACTTGTTTGAACCACTTTATGCTTTGTTTGTTTTTGAGAGAGAGAGAGACAGAGAGAGCACAAGCAGGGGAGGGGCAGAGAAAGAGAGGGAGACAGAATCTGAAGCAGGCTCCAGGCTCTGAGGTGTCAGCACAGAGCCCAACACGGGGCTCGAACCCACAAACTGTGAGATCATGACCTGAGCCAAAGTTGGATACTTAACCGACTAAGCCACCCAGGCACCCCCACTTTATGCTTTTAAAGCATGTAACCACAAACCCTCAACACCTAACACTGATATCATCTTTTATTAAGTGCATCGTGTTGTATTCCACTAAATTATCTCTAAGTATTAAAAAAAAACTCAAGGATTCAGTATAACAGTCTGAACTGAGGGTTCAGAGGGATATTATTCAAGATTCAGGAGAAAAATAAGTGTTTTAAAAAGGTGGGGCTTATGAGTTGATTTTTTTCCTCTTGCCCAAACTGAATGTAAAACTGCTTAAAGATTATTGTCAGGGGCACCTAGCTGGCTCATTTGGAAGAATATGAAACTCTTGATATTGGGGTTGTGAGTTCAAGTCCCACGTTGGGTATAGAGATTATTAAAAAAAAAAAATTATCTTTAAGAAAAAAAAAAGAAGCTTATTGTCAGCTTGTATGGAAAGGGTGAACCAGATCCGTTAATATATAGTCATCAGGGATGTAGGCTTGACCACTCAGAAAAGAACCGGGGCTGAAAATGAATTGTAGAGCCTAAGAATTTAGAAAAAAGCTCTAATTGTAAAATGAAATTCTCAAGTAACCAGGAGTATAAAGGTGAATTCTGGAGACACAGCAAAAAAAGACGCTGCATTCCAGCAAGAATTGTGGAGATCAAGGCATGATAGTAAACAAATGTCTCAGGATGAAATGGTTTTGGATGAAAAGAGAGATCACAACTTAAAATTCTTGAGAAACCAAGAGACTGTAATGAGACTAAATAGTCTATTATTTCTGGGAGGCTCTTAATGAACACATTAAAGTTCCAGGTCCACTTTGCAGTTCATGAAACCTTCAAATATTATACTAAAAACCTGATGTATAAGGAATAGTTTTCACAGAGGCCTTAGTGGTCCCTGTGATTAGTGACAACTGTCAAATCCTAAAATTAAAGAATCTGAAACACAGATGCATTCTTTCTCTCTCTCTTTTTAAAGATCTTGTTTTTAAGCAAACTCTACACCCAACATGGAGCCTGAATCCACAACCCTGAGATCAAGAGTCTCATATTCTACTGACTGAGCCAACCAGGAGGCCCTGGATGCATTCTCAGAGAGGAAAGACCAAAAGCCAGCTAAACAGTGACAAAGTTAATACCCCGTGTAACAGTAAGGAAAATAAATATGGGTCATGAGCACTGTGTGTCTTTTTCAAGATCGTGGTCCATTACTATGGTAAATGCATCTGCTTAAACATTAAGCACCTCCATGACAAGAAAGATCTCCAATTCCACAAAGATAGGTCCTTCATTTCAGCAATCCTTGTAGCTCATAAAAACTGAGTAGTATTGTATCAAGCACTACATACAGTCACAGGGTAACTGTGGCACCTACCATGGAGTACTAATTTTCTTGAGTCTAGGAAAATCATTTAAAACTGAAACAGATACATTACAGAGTGCTCTCTTCCATGCCATTAGAAGCGGCACGCCAATGGAAAAGTACAAATGGAGAAGCACATTCTAAGTATGTTTGTAACATGCTTCCAAAATAAAAAAAAAATTAATAAATAACACAAATTAAAACACAAAGAGCAAATGCATTTCTAAATTCAGGCCAACACAAAAATCAAGGTTCATCCATAGATTAGTTTGGCGTATCAAATGGAATAAAGGAACACTTGATTGCCTTTTGTATCAATATCTGTAATCATCTAAAGCACAAAATGAATAGTGTTATGGTTTCTTCTTTCCTTTTTCTTTTTCTTTTCTTTTTTTTTTTTTTGGTCAAAGTAATTCACAAAAGGGCAATATTATTTCTAGTTATTTATCAAGGAATTGTCATTCCTTTTTCATTCATTTTTTCATTCATTTTCATTCATTTTTTAGTTCAGGGTTTAGATAAAATTACTGAGTGAAGAACCAAAAAAATTACAAAAATATGTTTTATACTACATTGCCCTAATAGCACAAATTTCACTGCTATCAATGAAATCCTGAAATAGATTAGAACAAAAATGAATACATAAATATCAATACTCCTTAATATTTTTCACTACTTTTACTTTTAGTACCATTCCTAATACTTATGTTTTATTCACATCTAAAACTCAAAGAAGCTCATGAACTCTGAATCATAAAACAAACTAAATTTTGTAAAGCACTAAGTAAAACTACTGTTTATCTGCAGCATTAACTCTTAACTCCCATTGTACATTTGCAGTGCTTTTCTGTTGGTCCGGGATATGATCCAGGGAACAATTTTACTTTATTTTCTTCCCAGGTGAGTCTAATGAAACCTGGTTTGAAGACCACTAATCTGGTTATGCTCAAATGAGGTCTAAAAAAAAAAAAAAAAAAAAAAAAAAAAAAGGGTAAAAGAATCCAAGTATCTGCAGCACAAATGTTTAAATATTTACATTTAAAACTTCATCTGCAAACAGGAATTAAAATCATACCGATAGCTTTCTCCAACTGTTACAATCTCCACCTCACTGTCAGTTGAGGTAACATTAATTTCTTCATTGGCAGTGACCTGGGGAGTGGAGGAAGCTTCAATCACCACAACATCTTCATCAATACTTCCTGGAAACAAAAAGGAAAAATGTTTTAAACTAACAGACAAAAACTTTTACTTTGAAGACTATGAAATTCATTATAAAAGTAAAAATCCTACCTGTCAAAAGAAAATTTTTTTAAAGACCAGAGCTAAACATACATAGTGAAAACAGTACTTACTCTCTTAATCTGTGCATCTTCATGTTTATTTCCTTTTATGATTTGTTCTTTACAACTTTTAGTGGTTTCCATATATTTTAATTTTTTTTTAATGTTTATTTATTTTTGAGAGAGGGAGAGACGACAGACTGTGAGCTGGGGAGGGGCAGAGAGAGAGGGCGACACAGAATCCGAAGCAGGCTCCAGGCTCTGAGCTATCAACACAGAGCCCGATGCGGGGCTCGAACCCACGAACTGTGAGATCATGACCTGAGCCGAAGTCGGACGCTTAACCGACTGAGCCACCCAGGCACCCCAGTAGTTTCCATATTAATTTGCATGATCTTATATAGAAATATTAATCCTGTAATATCTAAAGGTATTAAGATCTTATGTAAGATATTCACATTCTATAATAACTCTTTAATATCTAAAATAAAGATAGTATATTTGCTGTTAATTTTACCCAAGATAGATTTTATTTATGAGATATGGTATTCTTTTAAGAAATACAAAGCAGCTTTTTTTTTTTAACTTACTTAAAAAAATTTTTTTCTAACGTTTATTTATTTTTGAGAGAGAGCAAAGGGGAGAGGCAGAAAGAGGGAGACACAAGATCCAAAGCAGACTCCATGCTGTGAGTACAGAGCCTGGTGCAGGGGCTTGAACTCACGAACCAGGAGATCATGACCTGAGCTGAAATCAAGAGTTGGCCACTTAACTGACTGAGCCACTAGGCACCCCAACTCTTTGGTTTTAAATTATGAAATCTGTTGTTTCTTTTGTAGTTCTTTTCTAAATTGCTCTAAGTTTGTAAAGTGCATCCTTATTTAGAGGACAGATACATCTATATTTTGTTCAATGTGTTTCCTTAATTATTGACTTCATCTAGAACTAATTTTTGTTTATGGTATTAGATAAGATTATAAATAGAATCTGGCACTCACTCTCCATGGGTAATTAGCTATCCCCAACCATTTACTGAAAAATTCATTTTCCTCTATTAAATTTTGATACCTACCTTAAATCTTCTTACGTGTTTTAGGTTATATTTTAATGCCATCTATTCATCCCCTTTGACAAAGATTCTTATGTCAGGGTAATGCTGTTTTTTTGTTTTTTTTTTAAACAGCTTCTAAGATATGACTTTCATACTTTAAAATTCACATTTTGGGCTGCCTGGTGGTTCAGTTGGTTGAGCATCCTATTCTTGATTTCGGCTCAGGTCATGATCCTAGGATTGTGGGATCAAGCCCCACACTGGGCTCTGCGCTGAGCATGGAGCCTGCTTAAGATTCTCTCTCTCCCTCTGTCCCTCTCCCTCGCTACCTCTCTCTCTCTCTCTCTCTCTCTCTCTCTCTCTCTCGTTCTCTAAAATAAAATTAAAAAAACAAAATATTTAAAAATATGTGAATAAAAAAAAGGATAAAAATAAAAGTCACATTTTGTCTCAAGGAGATACTTGCACACCCAAGCTCACAGCCAAAAGGTGAAAACAACCTAAACACAGAATCCCAAGGAAACTCCAGGCTCTGCTATTAGCTTGAACCTACAAATTGTGAAAGCATGACTTGAGCCAAAGTCAGATGCTTAACTGACTGAGCCACCCAGGTGTCCCTAAAACTCATACTCTGTATATAAACTACATTACAGTGCCGTAAGTACTCAACATGTTGGTGCTAATTACTATTAAAAGCATCTTCCTGTTACTAGCTGCTTTTGCTACTGCTGCTGTCTTTTGCAGTAACAAACTTACAGAAGTTGTTGCTCTAACTTTGACTCCTCTTTGGGATTTTTCTGTTGGTTATCTAGCCAACAGAAATGAAAACATACATATCCACAAAGATATCTAGCTAACAGAAATGATAACATACATATCCAGGAAGATTTGTATCCAAAAGTTCACAATAGCATTACTCACAATAGCCAAATACCAGAAACAATTCAATGTCAATCATCTGACAAATGGGTAAACAAAATGTGGTACACCCATCTAATGGAATAATACAAAAAAACCCTAAATAGTAAACAGACAGTAATCACTGATAGCTGCTACAACATGGATGAACCACAAAAACATTACACTTAGGGAAAAAAGCCAGACACAAAAGATCACATATTATATTTTATTTATAGGAAATGTCCAGAAAAGGCAAGTCTTAGAGACAGCAACAGATTAGGTTGTGTAGGTCTGAAGGGTGGACAGGGATTAACTGCAAACGAGCAGGCGGGATCTTTTGGAATTAATGGAAATGTTGTAAAACCACACTGTAGTGATGGTTGCACAACACTAAATTTACTGAAAATCATTGAATCACATACCTAAAATGGATGAATTTTATGGTAGGTAAATTATACCTCAATAAAGCTGCTTTGTTTTTGTTTTTTCAGTTTTATTTTGAGAGAGAGTGAGCACGTGAGCATGAGAATGGAGGAAGGGCAGAAAGAGAGGGAGAGAGACAATCCCCAACAGACTCCATACTGTTAGTGCAGAGCCCAATGCGGGGCTCAAACCCACAAACCATGAGATCATGACGTGAGCCAAAATCAAGAGTCAGACACTTAACTGACTGACCTACCCAGGTGTCCCCATAAAGCTGTTTTCTTAAAAAAATAAAATTTAAAAAAGGCTATAAGATATTCCCTGCCAGATACAGAACTAGACTTCAACAAATGAAAAGAAATGCCATAATCTTGAAAAGGAATACACAAAATACTAAATATGTCAGTTCACTCTAATTTAGCCAACAAATAAAATCCCAATAACAATACCTTTATATGTCTCCCCACTACCACTATCCTCAGATAAACATTCTGATTCATTTGGGGGGGCGGCCCCTGGGTGGTCTAGCCGGTTGAGTGTCCTACTTCGGCTCAGGTCATCATCTCATGGTTTTTGAGTTCGAGCCCTGTGTCAGGCTCTGGGCTGACAGCTTGAAGCCTGGAGCCTGAAGCCTGCTTTGGATTCTGTCTCCTTCTCTCTCTGTCCCTCCCCCACTCGTACTCTCTCTCCCCCAAAATAAGTACACATTACAAAAAAAATTTTTTTAATTAAAAATTAAAAAAAGGTAAGTTCACTTGGAAGAATTAACAGGCAAAGATAACCAAGAAAACCTAAGTGTCTATAATTAAAACAGTGTGCTTCAAGTATATGGAGACCAATGGAACATAAAGAAAACTCCATAAATAGGTCCAAATGTCTATGGAAATATAACATATAACAAAGATGGTATCTCAAGTCAACAGGAGAAAGAAACCTTTTAGTGATTTGGGACAACTGGACAGCCACATTAAAAAAAAAAACAAAAAACGGATCTATTCTTCATACTGTACATGAGGATAAACATCAAATAGATCTGTGCTTTAAATGTAAAATAAAAAGTAAATAGAGAGGGGAAGAGCAGGGGGAAAAATGGGTTATTTCTCTCATTGACTTGCAGTGGGAAAAACTTTCCTAATTATGATTCAAAACCCAGAAATAGTAAAGATAAAGGTCAATAAATTTGACTGGCCAAAAAAAAAAAAAAAAATCTGGTATGGTAAAAAAAGCACTAACAAAGTCAAAGGACTAATGACCAATTTGGGGGAAATGTGTGATTATATAGTTTCTGTATCCCATTATAAAATATATAAAGCACTAAAAATGAGCGGAAGAATGAAGACCAATATCCTGATAGAAAAACAGGCAAAAGATACGAACAGATTGCTCACAAAAAATAAAATTACCTTTAAAGATATGAAAAGATATGCAACATTACTTATTTAAAAAATTAAAAATATACTGCCATACTATTTCTTACCTATCACACGGACACAAAAATCTAAAATCTGACAATAAATTCTGATAGAAAGGCTTTGGACAACAGGCACTCTCAAATACTGATGGTGGGCATCAAAAACACAGAAAGAAATTTAGCTATTATTTTAAAAATAATACATGCATTTATCTTTGGCTCAACAATCCCCTCCTAGAATTCTATTCCAAAGATACAATGGCAAAAAATATTAAATAACATATACCAAAAGTTATTCATTGCAGTGCTGTTTATAACAGCAAAAGACTGTAAACTATTCACCAACAAATTGGCTGAACATCCTTAGGTATAACTATACAATGGAATACTATAAAGCTGTAAAAAAAAAAATAAAACGAAAAGCAATGAATAAAGGAATGAAATATAGATTTAATTCCTCTATAATCTCTCTATATTGTAACAATTTTACATATTGTTAACTAAAAAATCAACAAACATATTTTTGGTAAGAGGAGAGAGAATAATACACATATTTATTTATATTATTGTACAGGAAAAAAGATGGAATAACAAAATTAAAAAGTAATGAAAACGCTTATCTGTGAGAAAGAGAAAGATAGGAAGAGAGGGCAGAGGTGGGAAACTAGAGCTCAGTGAATACAATCCTGTTTAAAAGGTTTGACTTTGGGGCGCCTGGTAGCTCAGTCAGTTAAGCATCCAACTCCTGATTTCAGTTCAGGTCATGATCTCACAGTTTCATGAATTCGAGCCCCACATCAGGCTTGAGATTCTCTCTCTCTCTCTCTGCCCCTTCCACACTCACACTATCTGTCTCTCTCAAAATAAGTAATTTTTTTTTTAATTACAAAAAATTTTTACTTTGTAACCAGGTAAATGTTTTACATAATTAAAAAGCAAAATTAAAGCTTTTAACAAATACCTTAAAGAAAGAAAAACTCTGAAACGAATGAACCTAAATGCATATTAAATCAATGGCATAACCAAAGAAGACTGACCAACAGCAAAAAGGAACCCAAAAAAATCTTTATTAGCATTGCTGTTAGTAATAACTGTAATATTGTAAATTGTAAATATTTTCATTTTTATTCATTTATGAATGTTCATTTATGTGTATTTATAGTATGTATAGGATAAAGCCAAAAAGCGATTGTTAATTTATTAAGAATCACAGTTTTCAATGTAAGAGTAAAGAGATCCAAATATAAAACAGAAGTTTACATAAAAATCCCTAATCCTAAACTTTCAATGGAAATAGTCATATAAAAATTAATGATTTATCTCTTTCTAAAATCTTTATATTCCTAACTTTGTCCATTAAAAACGCTGAAAAGTGGGACCCCTGGGTAGTTCAGTTGGTTGGTCGTCTGGCTGTTGGGTTTCGGGTCAGGTCACGATTTCACAGTTTGTGGGTTTAAGCTCCATGCTCGGCTCTCCGCCAGCAGTGCAGAGCCTGCTTGGGATTCTCTCTCTCTCCATCTCTCTGCACCTACCCTCCTCACTAGCGCTCTCTCAAAGTAAATAAACATTAAAAGAAAAATGCTGAAATGCAGTAATAACTCAGCAGAACAACAAACACCTTAATTCCCAGTCTATAGCCTCTAACTATAACTCAGCAATGAAAGGAAAGGAGGAGTAGTTTTTAAAAAATGGTTGTTTCCAGGTTTGAGGCAGGAAATGTAAACTATGGATCTGGACCATCCTGTTTTATCAGAGACCATCTTGTCAAAGACCACTGGGGTGGTATCAAAAGGACATAAACCCAACTTGAAGATGCTCCCACTGGCCAAAGGTGAAACTATTTGAACATCAAACAGAATAAAAAGATTGCTATACATCAACTATGCTAAAACCCATGAGTTCATAATGATACCTGAAAATGAAAACTCCTCTTTGGATACTGCTAGAGCACCAATTCATTCTGAAAAGTGGTAAAATCAAGCATCCATCTTGCCTTTCTCATATGGACCTCATTTCAGAATAACCAGTTAGTTGAAGAATTCTTTGTAGAAGAACCTTCATTAACAAATGTAAGCAGAATGACAGATTTAGAAAGTCAACATTTTGCAACCCCTAAATGAAAGAACGGATCTGGGCAAGATCATCAAAGCTGTTGCTAATACTACATGAAATGTTGATGGGGAACTTTAGAGTGGAAGGATCAGAATGACACCATCAGAACCCTCTAATCAATTTTAACAAGTGATACAATAGGAAATACACAGCACAACCAAGGAAGTGTTCCTGAAGTTAAATTAAATCAAGCTTTTAGATCTAAATACCAGTTGGCAGGAAATATGCAATATATAAAATAACTTAAATGGTAGGGTATCTAGAAATTGTTCTGAAATTCTCCAGGGGAAAAAAAAAATTGAGGGGTGAGAGATGAAGAATGGCAGAATGTTGAAAACTGAAGCTAGATTATGTACGTATAACTGTTTTTATGTGTGAAAATTTCCATATAAAAATAACACACAACGACAACAAAAAAACCCACCTCTATCAATGCTATCTGGAAAAGGAGGAAAAGAAATTTTCACAAATATAACTCCTAGTTATTAGGACTTTATAATTCCAAAGGTTATCTTCAAGTTTATCTTTTTTTTTTTAATGTTTATATTTATTTTTGAGACAGAGAGAGACAGAGCATGAACGGGGGAGGGTCAGAGAGAGAGGGAAACACAGAATCCAAAACAGGCTCCAGGCTCCGAGCTGTCAGCACAGAGCCCAATGCGGGGCTTGAACTCACGGACTGCAAGATCATAACCTGAGCCGAAGTCGGACGCTTAACTGACAGAGCCAACCAGGCGCCCCTCAAATTTATCTTAAAGGTTATCTTTTAAAGTTTAAAAGTAAACTTTTTTTTTTTAAGTAGGCTCCAGGCTGTGGAGCCCAATGCAAGGCATGAATGCACAAGCCCACCCAGGTGCCCCTAAAAGTAAACTTGAAACACTTAAGGCAATACAGTATGGCATGCAACTGGAAAATATGAGTATGTATCTATTGGATATATACGTGTGTGTGTGTGTGTGTGTGTGTGTGTGTGTGTGTGTACAGACACACACACCCATATTTTAAGCTGTGAATAAAAATACAGTCATTAGATTAAACAGCAACAACTGGGAAATAAATGTGCATTTTCCAGTGCTAATACAAGGACTATATAAAAATTTAAGCAGCAGTTCAGATAAGGTTCACTGAACAGATCACAGAAATATGTCACTAAAATTTAACATCTACTCTCAAATTTAGCTTCTATTAGGTTATTTTCAAGTATCTGAAGCTCTTGGCAAATATTATCAGGTACAAAACTGGATGTATAAATTCTCAACTACCTGGCAACTGGGAATAACTCAAAGTCTAACAACCTAAGTCACATATCATTTTGGCTTCCTTTGCTTAAAAAGAGAGCCATAATAAATTTAAAAAACAATTAATGAGGATGAGGTAAATAGGGTTTTCCCAGAAATCTACTGATTACAACATCGGAACTAATGCTTGTTATACAATATAAGGTACTGACAACTCATTCTTAGATGACTTGGTAAAACCAGTTAAGTATATATACAACTGTTACATCTTAGAGAGTTTGACGATACAACAAAATAACACATCAAACATTCTTTCCATCAGCTCACTGTAACAGTAGCCAGTAAGTGTTGATGGATAGTGGGTGAAAATTTTGTCCTAGCACCTCCAGAGTAACTAATATTATTAGTTACAAATCATATTATTATAGTAGATAAATCTAATTAAAATTTGAGATATTCCAACCCTCTCCTAATTCCCAACACACAAAACCGTACCAGAACTGGAGTCAGAAAGCCAGCCCTAAAAATAAATCTAGAAGAAAAACCCTTCTCTTAAGAATCCAAGTCAGTTTTTGAGAGCTGAAATTTCTTGAAAATAGAACTATGTCCCATCAATATTTCAGTTAATTCTGAATATAAATCATTCTAAAGTGGCTTTACAAAGGCTTTATCTGTAATATGAGGGTGATAATAACAGAAGACACCTCGTAAGAATGCTGGGAGGATGAAATGAGAAATACATATAGACACTCAGAACATTACCAGCATGGAGTAAATACCCAAAAAGGGCTAGTAGGTATTTTTACTATCATCATGATCATCTACTGTTGGAAGGTAAAGGAACTTGATGAAAACTCCTTGGAGGGCATTCTGATGATAATAACTAGCAAATTTTTAAATGCATGTTAACTTCCTATATACTTTTAGAAATTATTCCTCAAGATATGCTTGCATAGGTATGCAAAACTGTACATACAAGGCTGTTCAATTCAGCAAATATTCACCAACATAACCTGGCTAAATAAATTATGAAATATCCAAAGAAAGGAAATACTATGCAACCATTTTTTAAAAATGAGATAACCATACACACTAATATTTCAAAAACTTGTATTTATTTACCCTTATATATGATTCCACATTTTCTGTGTAAGAGAAGAAACTGCTAACTGAATACTTCTGGGTAATAAAACTGGGACCTAAGAAGTGGTAAACTTTTGTTTTTTATTTTAAACATTCTTGGTATTTTTAAAATTCCACACTATGAGAATGTTATTATTAAACCATTATTTTAAAAACAAATAAATTAGTTCAAAACAAAACACTGGTCTAAAAACCAGGAAAAAAAAAAATAAAAGAATTTTGTTTCAACGTTTGGCTTTGTGTTTCCAGAGACAAACATTCCTCTTAAATGTATGAAAATATTATGTTGAAATAATGCAACTCTTCCAAAGACAGTAAAAACCACATGCTACAGAAAGTATTAAATAAGATTTAAAAATGAATTCTAGAGTTTGCATTTATCTTGAATAGTTGAGAGTATATGAACTCCTTACTTCCTAGAAACAACACTGATATTGACCTACATCAACTCTATCTTCATGCCTCCTACAAATTCCAGCTCCTTGGAACTTCTGCCTCACAGCACCAACCCTTCTGCCTCACTAATTTCAAGCAGAAATTGGGCTCTGCTGCTCCCTCTTCCCCAAACAAGTCTTCACATTCTAACCACCTGAGAAAAATGGCAAATATGTGGCAAAATGTAAAATATGGCAATTAAGCAAGACAACTCCTATTCTCGCCTCCCTCTTTCTCAAAAGACCTCAGAGAATGGTTGCTGTAACCTCCTCCCAGCTGTAGATGATCTCAATGAACTCTTTAAAACAAATACTTGGAGGAGCTCTTGAGGGACTCAGCAGGTTAAGCATCCAACTGTTGTTTTCTGCTCAGGTCATCATCTCACAGTTTGTGAGTCTGAGACCTGCATTGGGCTCTGCGCTAACAGCACAGAACCTACTTGAGATTCTTCTCTCTCCCCGTCTCTCTCTGCCCCTCCCTCATGTGTGCTCTCTTTCTCAAAACAAATAAATTAACTTTTTAAAAAAAGAATTAAATACTTGGGTAGGTTAAAAAAAAATAAACTGGACATCGCTTAGACTAAAGATCCAAGTTACTGGTTTCAGGGTTCTGGCACAGATAGACAAATAGAAATGGGAATCTTGGAAGGTAAGTACTTCTGTACTTAACCTGTTACAGAAGGAGAAAAGAAACAGGGAAAAATGGCATATCAGCACAGTAGATTATTAGCAGGCTCTACCCTTGACAAGCAGGACATCAGGCAAAGACTGGGAAACCTTTGTGTCACTATTACAAACCATGATCTTAGCCCTTTAAAAAGCTCTCCTCCTCCCCCATTCTTTCACATGAAATTAATCTTTTCCCTCAATTTGGACTTTATTCAACGTTTACTTCATCAACTTCCTTTAAATTACAACAAAGCGTAAAAACGGTATATATGGAACATACTTGTACTTCAGAGACTGTACATAATCTTATGCTAGTTAAATATAATATTTACTGTGAGGAGGGGAGACTGCACTCAAGCTAGTCCTCTATCAGTTATTCAATTTTAACTGATTAATCACATGCTCTACTGAGCACTGTCAGGACTAAAAGTTTGTGTTCTAGTATTGGAATAAAAACACCTCTCAAATACTTGAAATTATTTCTCAATTATAAAGATCAAGACAAGATAACTAGTAAACGATAAGAACAGAGTGCTTAAAGGAAAAATAATATTAATTACTTTTTTAGTGTTACTACTGTGGTTGAATGTGAAAGAAATCTATCACAGAGCTATCTGAAAAAAATCTGGATCTTAGAGTCATGGTTTAATACTACAGTCAGTAATTTATTTATATGGCTTAAAAATAAAAGTTAATCAAGCCTCCGATTCCTTCTCACAGCAATGAAATCCACTAAAATGTAGAAAAAACTTAAGCACAAACACAATGCAATAGCAGGTTTTGCTCAACTTAAACATTTTTACCTGAGGGAACAGTTGGATTGTTTTGGTGGTTTTCACTGGTAGAAACAAACAAATCTTCTTCTCCTTCAGTTGATGAGCTGGAAGAGGATTCGCTGCTGAGGTCATTTTCACTGGAACTACTAGAACTGGGGAGCAACGCGTATTTTCTTCGGGCTAATACTTCTCGTTTTTTCCTCTGCATTAATATCCTCTCTTTTTGTTTCTGTGTCCTCTGTGAGGAATTATTTTTCACAAATCTCTTTCTGCATGGAAGTCTCCTTAATGAACTGCTATGAAAACAGGGTCTTTTCATTAACAATCCTGAAACAGATTCTGTCTCTGTCCGAGGCCACTTTTGGGACCGTGCACTATGAGTTCTACTTTTAGCACTCAACATTGCCTGGGAATGTCTTACAGAGACTTCTTTATCCTCATCTGAAGTCACAGTGTCAGAATCTCCAAAATGCAGACTAGATGAAGGAGAAGAAAGACAATCACTAAAAGAGGAATCATTATCTTCATCGCTTGGTGTTTCTAGGTGTTGCCTCAATCCTAATATTCCCTGGTTCTCTTTAACACAATTTTGCATGTAAGAAGGGCCAGCCTGCTGGCTTTTGCGTTTTTTCCTCACAACAACACTTTTTTCTTGCTCTTGTTGGTTACCATTCATGTCCTTCTCTTGTTTTTGAGAATCATCACACAAATGAGAGAATTCATTCCCCACTTTACTGTTAATCATCTCAACTCCTGCAGGAAAACTTTTGGCTGCCCCAATGGGCTGTGGATGCAAGAGGATCCCTTTCAGACTCTCCTGTGTCTTTGGCGCATCAGAAGGAATCTCACTCTTCATATCCACTTTTAAGGTATAGAGCTTGTTATATTCAGGAGTCCATTGAGACATGGGAAACTTTAAGGGAGGCCTAGAAGACACAATTAGAGATTAAAAAGATGGTTAATGTGTTTTATTATACTAACTGAAGAGTTTCAGATTCTACTGAGAACATCCTTATAATAAGGCAGAACTGTCCTTCCCTGATATATCAGGATATAAAATGGCTATAATAAGTCATTTTACTGTTCTTTTAAGGCATATTTCTCTGATACCTCTTCCACATACTCAATTTTTAGAAATATAGTACAGATTATAGAACATAAGCCTACTTGAAAACTTCTATTAACTAAAAACTTACTATGTATCTTACTACCTTCAGTAACATATTTGGTCAAAATCTAATAATTTCTTCAAAACCTATTACAGTAATCAGAGATTAAAGGACTAGCATTCAAAAGATTCTGATTAGTCAATGTGTTTCTCCTGGTATCCTGAAAGTGGTAATTAAATATTTCTTATACATCTAGATGGTTACCATATTAGAAAGATTACTATAAATAATGATCTAGTAAAAATATATCTTCTCTTTCCCATGGTTCTTTTCTTCATACTACTTTGTTCTCTGATGAGAATCTGAACTCAATGACAGACAAAATACACAATTACTGCATTTCCCAAAGTTTTAGATACATGCAGAAGGACTCCAGCTAAGACTGTGAGTTGCTAAAGATCATTCAGTTAGAGCAGTAGACCAGAACATAAAACCAAACTTCCTAAAACTAACCTAAATCTTTCTGCCTCTGAAATCAGGGGCTGCTGAGCAACAGGACTTGACATTAATGCACCTACATTAATGTAATGTATACACAAGAACTGTGATAATGTAAAAGTAATAAATAAATATGACTCAAAATGGAATGTATTTATTAAAAGGCAGTTAATTGTGACAAGAGCAAAATATGATTAAATAATGTTAACATTTTTAACTTAAGCATTTACTTAAGTATAACAGACACATATATTCTAAATTTATAGCTCAATGAACTCTCACAAAATGAACGTATCTATGTAACCTCTAAGATCACAGAACAGAAGATAACCAGCATCCCAGAAATCCCCTTCCAGTCATTCCACCTACTGGGAGTTGTAACCACTATCTTAACTTCTAAGACTACAGATGAGTTTTGTATTTAACAAAACTCACTTTTGTTAGGCATTTTTTTTTAAATTTTTTTTTAACGTTTATTTTTGAGACAGAGAGAGACAGAGCATGAACGGGGGAGGGTCGGAGAGAGGGAGACACAGAATCTGAAACAGGCTCCAGGCTCTGCGCTATCAGCACAGAGCCCGACGCGGGGCTCGAACTCACGGACCGCAAGATCATGACCTGAGCCAAAGTCGGCCGCTTAACCGACTGAGCCACCCAGGCGCCCCTTGTTAGGCACTTTTGAACCACTTCCTAAAAAGAAGATAAAAAGGGATTGGTAGGAAGTCTTTTCCTTCTCCACAAATGACAATTAACAGGACTATACAACCTCATAGGTCTCCCACTTTATTTTAATATATAACTATTATCAGAACTGAGGAGAGTAATTTTAAAAATGGAACAGCCAACTTCTATTTTTTGTTTGTTTGTTTGTTTTCTGAGTGGGCTCCATGCCCAATGTGAGGCCTGAACTCATGACCCTGAGATCAAGAGTCGCATGTTCCATTGACTAAGCCATCCAGGAACCCCAGAAACAGCCTACTGCTATGTAAAGCTATCAAAACCTCCATCTTCTATATTAACTTCTATTATTATTTAGAAGAACAGGCAGTGTTGTATCCAAATCAAGCCCTGTCTGGAGTTCAGCAGGATCAGTAATAAAGGAGGAACACAAAGATGTGTGAACACATGGGCACAGCAATGAGCAAATTACAAGAGGCAGCCACTCAGACAAGGATCACCATAATTAAATGTAAGAAAACCCAAATCATGGGGGGCCTGGATGGCTCAGTTGGTTAAGCGTCTGACTTTAGCTTAGATCATGATCTTACAGTCCATGAACATAAGCCCCACATCAGGCTCTGTGCCCACAGCTCAGAGCCTGGAGCCTGCTTCAGATTCTGTGTCTCACTCGCTCTCTGTCCCTCCCCTGCTCACGTGTCTCTCTGAAAAATAAACATTAAAAACAAATACAAATCATAATAATAAGGCATGGGTTTGTGTGATTTAAGATTCAAGGGGCAGCCCACCAGGATGGCTATAATAAAAAAATATAGATAACAAGTGTTGGCAAGCATATAATAGAACTGGAATCTTCACACATTGCTGGTGGAATATAAAATGGTGTAGCCCACTTAGGAATGTAAAATGGTGTAGCCCTATTATTCATAGTACCAATAGTCACAATAGCCCAAAAGTGTAAACAAAAGGTCATCAACTGATGAATAAATCCATACAATGATTATTCACAAATTAAAAGAAATGAGAGGCACCTGAGTGGCTCAGTAGGTTGAGCATCTGACTTTTGGTTTTGGCTCAGGTCATGATCTCACAGTCAGTCATGGGATAAAGCCCCGTACTGAAACTGCTTAAGATTCTCTCTCTCCTTCTGCCCCTCCCCGTGTCTAAGAAAGAAGGAAAGGAAGGAAGGAAGGAAGGAAGGAAGGAAGGAAGGAAGGAAGGAAGGAAATATTAATTCACGCTACAAAGTGATATGAACCTCAAAAATGCTACACTAAAAAAAAAAAGTCACAAGACTACATTTTTTAAGATTCCTTTCATAACAATGTTCAGAACAGCCAATGCTATAGAGACAGAAAGAGTAGTCATTGCCTGGGGCAGAAGAATAGGAGGATTGGGATGTGATGGCCAAAGAGTATAGGGTTACTTTCAGTGAACTGAAAATGTTTTTAAAACTGACTGTGGTGATAATCAACTTTGAATATTGTAAAAACCTCTGACGTACACACTTAAACAGGGAGAATTGTAATGGTATGTGAATTCTACCTCCATAAGGCCGTTGTCAAAAAGTCAAGAGGGAAAGTATAAGATAACTATGGACCCCTCTCCAATCCCATCAAGTGTTACGTCATTTGGAAAAATCTGGGGATCTTCCAGAAGTCTACATCTCCCAGGAGTCTTGACGAGTTGGATCACTGAAAACATAAGTTTTATATGCTGCAGAAAAAAAACCATTTCAGACTCCTCACTCTTAATTACTAAGTTACCCTCTGAGTCCTGGTAATGGAGATCCTGAGAGGCAATGAAAACCTGCCAAAAGGACAGATCACTTCTGAGAACAGGAATCCATAAGTAAATTTACAAAGAAGTGATTTATTGCATAATTTACTAAACTCGATTTCTTTTCCATTAGTTTATGGCCCAAAGCCAAAACAATGGAACTCTTTATGGTTAACTCTGCTCTGGGTTTTGGAGAATTTTATCTGCCCAGCTGACAGCAGGGAGAGAATAAGGGACAGGTGGTATACGGTGGCCGGTTGGGGGGGGGGGGTGCGTGTGTTTGCACACCAATAACTGTTCTCAGAGTAATCTGTCAAGCATACATCAAATGCAAAATTAACACCCCATGTTATCTAAACTGTTCCCACCAAGGGAGTACTCTAATTCATGTTCTTATTTTAAACTGAGAAAAAGAAGTTCATGAAAAGAAACAAATACCAGTACTGCATTTTTTAACTAAAAACACAGCAAAACTAACACAAAGAATCAATAAAGAATGTTACAAACTCTTTGGTATTTGATGAAATCATAATGTAGTCTTTTATTTCCTTTTTTAAAATTTTTTTTAATGTTTATTCATTTTTTGAGAGAGTGCAAGACAGAGACAGAGCACAAGTGGGGGAGGGGCAGAGACATAGGGAGACACAGAACCTGAAGCAGGCTCCAGGCTCTGAGCTATCAGCACAGAGCCCAACATGAGGCTCGAAACCACGCCCTGCAAGATCATGACTGAGTCGAAGTTAGATGCTTAATGGACTGAACCACCCAGACACCCCTCTAGCCTTTTATTTCAATAAAAATGATTGGTTGAGCTAATTTAAAAAGGAGGTTAAATATGTACTAGATATATCTATCTCCTTAGCCACATCAGGGCTGGTTTGCTATTATACATTATTTCAATACTGAATCTACAGGACTAGTACCTCTTTGTGAGTTTGATCGGATCATTTTATTGCTATGTCATGAAAGTGGCATACCAATTACTCCTGTTGTTAGTATAAGATACACAACTAGTAGTAAACCTTCCGTGAAAAAAAGCACAATGACTAAAAATGTTAACTTTTAGAACTAAAAATTAGGGTTAGGATTTGGCAATTTACATCATAAATTACACTTATGTGGGGCGCTTGGGTGACTCAGTTGAGTGTCCGACTTTGGCTCAGGTCATGATCTCACAGTTCGTGAGTTCAAGCCCTGCGTCAGGTTCTGTGCTGACAGCTCAGGGCCTGGAGCCTGCTTTGGATTGTGTCTCCCTCTCTCTCTGCTCCTCCCCTGCTCACACTCTGTCTCTCTCCCAAAAATAAATAAAGATTAAAAAAAATTTTTTTAATAAATTACACTTATGTGAGAAGTGGGAGTAAAAACTCATTAAGATTATGCATACAACTGTGAGGAACTCTGCTTCTAAACTGAACTATGTTTTATAACCAGTCATTATTACTGGTATGAACATTAACCACCAATGGTAAGTATTGTTAAGTTTAAATAAAAACTTGATGAGAGATTTTACAGAGCTCTAAAAGATTTTTAAAAACATCCGTAAGATGATTTTGTATTTTTCTATTATACCACCGGGATATTAGAACATGTTTTGAATTTTTAACTCTCCTTTATTGATATTTATTTTACTATGTGCCAGTTTAAGAATATGAAATCAAGTACCTGACAGAATACTCTCTCCTAGTACACCTAAATGCTTAATAACTTCCACTACTTACAGCTAAATAGTATGGACAATACGGTTTGTTACATATTTTGAATAGTCAAAATTTCATTTAGCAAGAAAGATATTTCACCCCAAAAGGCACCATTTTGGGCTCATAACTACATTAGCAAAATGCTCCAAACAAACGAAATTTCTTTTTTTTTTCATTTTTTTAATGTTTATTTTTGACAGAGAGAGAGAGATAGAGAGAGAGAGAGAGAGAGACAGAAGGAGACACAGAATATGAAACAAACTCCAGGCTCTGAGCTGTGAGCAGAGCCTGACGTGGGGCTTGAAGTCAGTACCACGGAAATCATGACCCAAGCCAAAGTCAGAAGCTTAACCAACTAAGCCACCCCGGCGCCCCATCAAAACAAACTAAATTTTTTTTTCAAAATTTTTTTAATTATGTTTATTTATTTTGAGAGAGAGAGACAGACAGAGTGTAAGTCGGGGAGGGGCAGAGAGAGGGAGACACAGAATCCAAAGCAGGCCCCAGGCTCTGAGCTGTCAGCACAGAGCCCAACGCAGGGCTCGAACCCATGAGTGTGAGATCATGACCTGAGCTGAAGTATGAGTTCAATTGACTGAGCCACCCAGGCACCCCAAGAAACTAAATTTCTTAAAGAGACAGTTCTGCTCTTACAGGTGGTAGGAGCACACAATCTGATAATATACTCAATTATGAAAAAGAGTGAGGGTAACCTTGATAAACTTATTAGCAAATAATAATTAACTTTCAGAGTGATTGATACCTGATGGAAAGAAGGAAGTTAGTCAGAATAACTATTGTGACATGGCCAAACTCAACTTCTTTTAGGCGGCTAGATATAATAAAAATGTGAAAAAAGACCAATGATTAAGACAACCTCACCTAACTAGGAAATAATGTTCAGAGGATAGACTGTTAGCTATCAAATAATTCACTTGATTCTTGCTGACCAAAGGCATCAAGATGAAATAAACAATTACAGACAATACACTAAAGGTTCCAGAAGAAGCAATTATAGCTATAATGTTATCAGAGTGCAGAAGAAAGTGGGATAATGTAAAAAACTTCCAGGATAAAACTCACAGAACACTTAAACTGCATTTATTGAATCAACAGTTCCAGCAGGTCCATTATGGTGTGTATCAGGGGCTGCACGATACAATGATCCAACTACTGACATAAAATTAAGATCACTGTCCTAACCCTCACAAAATTCACAAAGTGTGGAGAGAGAGAAATACAGATTATAAAACACTAAAGGGGAAAAAAAAAAGAATATCTTCCAATTTGTTGGCACATACTTTGTGCCATATACAATATTCTGCATGTCTAGCTCCATCAAAATACTAAAACTTAGAAAGTTTAAGTGACTTGTCAAATAGTAAGCAACGCTCAGAATCCAAACCTAAAATTGAAAATGAGCAAAGGAATTGAATAATCATTTCTCCAAAGAAGATATACAAATGGCCAATAAGAACATAAAAAGATGCTCAATTATTTCACTAATCATTAGGGAAATGTAAGTCAAAAATACAATGTGATACTACTTCTCACTCATTAGGATGGCTATTATCTAAAAAATAAAGTGACAAGTATCACTAAGAGGTAGAGAAACTGGACCCCTTGTACACTGCGGGTGGGAATGTATAATGGTGCAGCAGCTGTGGAAAAGAATATGGCAATTCCTCAGAAGTTAACAGAGAATTACAATATGATCCAGCAATTCCATTTCTAGTTGTATACCTAAAAGAAAGCAGGGACTCAAACAGATATTTGATACACATGTTCACAAGAGCCAAAAACAGGAAGCAAACTAAATGTCCATCAGCAGATGAATGGATAAACAAAATGTGATGTAAATACACAGTGAAATACTGCTCAGTCTTAAAACTGAAGGAATCCATATAAAAACTTGCACTAGATATTAACAATGGCTTTACTCATAATTGGCAAAACTTGGATACAACCAAGATATCCTTCAGGAAGTGAGTGGATAAACTGCGGTGCATCCAGACAATGGAATATTATTCAGTGCTAAGAAGAAAAGAGCTATCAAGCCATGAAAAAACATGCAGGAACATTAAATGCACATTATTAAGTCAAAGAAGCCAACCTGAAAAGGCTATATATATGCTGAATGCTTCCAACTACAATGCAAGAAATTCTGGAAAAGACAAAACTAAGGAGACAAAAAGATTAGTGGTTGCAGGCAGTGGGCTTGAGGGATGATGAACAGGTAAAGCAAAAAGGATTTTTAGGGCAATGAAAAACTGTCTGGCATTATCATGAGGGATACATACCATTATACATTTGTCCCAACCCAGAGACATATCCCAAGAGTGAACTCTAAGGTAAACTATAGATATCTGAGTGATGACAATGGGTCAATCTAGGTTCATCTTTGGTTTAACAAAGCAGGGGGAGGAGGAGCACCTGGGTGGCTCAGTCAGTTAAGAGCCTGACCTCAGTTCATGTCATGATCTCGTGGTTTGTGGGTTCAAGTCCCACATTGGGCTCTGTGCTCACACCTCAGTGCCTGGAGCCTACTTCAGAATCTATGTCTTTCTCTCTCTCTCTCTCTCTCTCTCTCTCTCTCTCTCTCTGTCTCTCTCTCTCTCTTACCTCCCCCACTCACATTCTGTCTCTACCTCTCAAAAATATTTAAAAAATTTTTAAAGAATGTACTATTCTGGTGAATGATGTTGATAATAGGGGATGGCTATCCATGCATGTGTGGAGGCAGAGAGTATATGAGAAGTCTCTCATAAACCTCCCTCTCAATTTTGTTGTAAGCCTGAAACTGCTCTAAAAAAATATAGGCTTAAAAAAAAAAAAGGA
Organism: Panthera uncia; assembly: GCF_023721935.1. Taxonomy (NCBI): domain Eukaryota; kingdom Metazoa; phylum Chordata; class Mammalia; order Carnivora; family Felidae; genus Panthera; species Panthera uncia. The sequence goes on along the minus strand of NW_026057582.1, from coordinate 99,132,278 downwards.
AATTGTGACAGATGCCACAACATGAATGAAGCTTGATGACATTAAGCTAAGTGAAAGAGCCAATCACAAAAGGACAAATACTGTATGATTCCATTTATATGAGGTACCTAGCCAAATTCAGAAACAGAAAGTGGAATGGTGATCAACAGAGTATAGGGGGAGAGGGGAATGGAAATTAGTGTTAAATGGGTACAGAATTTCAGTTAGGAAAGATAAAAAAAAGTTGTGGAAATGGATGGTGGTGATGGTTGCAATACAGTGTGAATATATTTAATGCCAAACTGCACACTTACAAAATGGTTAAAATAGTAAATTTTATATGATGTATATTTTACCACAAAAAAACCCAATTCCTTGTACATTTAATCCTGTTGGGGCATCTGTTTCTCAGAGGACCTGGACTAACATCCACTCCATTTAAAAACCAACTTCTTTCTTTTTTTATTTTTGTATCTTACTCTTTTTTATTTTAAATTTATTTATTTATTTTGAGAGAGTGTGTGTGTGAGTGTGGGAGGGACAGAAAGAGAGAGAGAAAGAGAGAGAGAGAAAGTTCCAAGCAGACTCCTCGCTGTCAGTGTGGAACCCAACACGGGGCTGGAACTCACGAACCGTGAGATCACGACCTGAGCCGAAACCAAGAGTCAGAAGCTTAACTAATAATGTCTAAGACTTCTTGAACATCTATCATAACCTAATTTTCAGTTGCAGCAGTCCTAGAACTACAGAAGACATTTACTTTATATGTGAGGGCCCAAAAAGTTCTTGAAATAGAGAAACTGATCACAAAAGGCAATGGTAAGGCACCAAGAGATTTTCCCCTCCATAAAATTGGTAATCTGATCTATATGCTGTTTCTTGATTCATAGTAAGTATTAAATAGGAAAGTAGTTGCATCTTCCAGAAAGTCTATAGAGATCACTTTTCATATCCCTGAGAGTATCAAGGTCCAGTGTTAAAAAATAAATCTTCAAAACAGAGAATTATGGCTTGATTCAGCTCACATGTTTCCTTTGGCCTGCATAATTCAGAAACAAAATAAAACTGATGATTAGTTCTCATCAAGATCAAGAAAAAGAAGGTTTTCATCACTACATAACACTGTTCCAGAAGGGCTAGTCAAGTCATTCAAACCAGAGAATGGATATAAATAAAAGGAGGTGCTTTTTTTTGGGGGGGACGGGGGGTCACTATTTGCAGATGACATCAACAGATGAGATCAACAAGAAAACCACTGGAAATACTAACACAGGGAAGTTATATGTGTGTATACCACAATAATTCTCTAAAATCAATGACTTGCCTTTAAATAAATACAAACAACTTAGAAAATACTACAGAATAACAAAAATATACCATTCACAATCGGGGTAAAAAGATTTAATATCCAGTATCACCTTTAACAAGAGACACATAGGACCTACATGAAAACAACTATTAATTACTATGAAAGTTATGCAGAAATTATTGGGAAATTTTAATATGACTCCAAAATACTAGCACATTTTTTAAATCATAAAACAAGGGAAACTAGCATTCTAGTTCTCCTAACCTTCAAAGATTCTCTGTCATCCACAGTTCTCCAGAACACATAGATCTATTCACAGTTCCATGTTAAGCAGCTCAGAATTTCTTACTTTTCTCAGTACCAAAGTAAACCCTTGATATCATCCGGGTAGAGAGGTGGTAGGACAAGGAGTATCACTGGATGGGTCTATGCTAATATAACGAGGAATGCCGTATTATATATCCATGCAAGGAGATTCAGGGACATCCTCCATTCCATGCTGCTCTAGATACTATTGCTCATGACATTAAAAGGAATGAAGGTATATATAGTACAATGGAGTTTAGAACTGTCAGGCTCTGAAAGTTGCCCAAGGAGAGGTATGCCCAGGAACACTATCTCCTCTGAAAGAGCAAAGGGGAACTGAGAAGCACAGATAGCACCATGTTTACCTTTAGAGACTTTCACAAGGGTTGACTATCTCAGCTAAAGCTCCTCTGTGAATGAAGTCTTTGTTCTCCAACGCAGAAAAGTGACTTGTTTGCAAATGACTTAGGGAAAAGAACTAGCTGACTGACCAACCAACCAACCAAACAGAAGATTGTAAAACTAAAAAGTCTTATAAAATATTCTCAAAATATTCTATGAAGCTAGAGAAAATGAGGCATTATGATAATAATCAAAAAATCTACAGCTTATCTAAGAACTACAGGAAAACATTATGGGAAAAAGATACTGAATAACAAACAGGGAAGGCGATTTTCCTTTTTTTTTTTTTAAGTTTATGTATTTGGAGGGAGAGAGAGAGAGAGAGCGTGCAAGAACGAGCAAGTGAACGTGAGCGGGGGGAGGGGTAGAGAGAAAGGGAGAGAGAATATCCCAAGCAAGCTCCCAGCCGCAAGCACAGAGCCCAACACGGGGCTCAAACCCATGAACTGTGAGACCATGACCTGAGTCAAAATCAAGAGTCAGACACTTAACCAACTAAGCCACAGAGGTGCCCTAGGGAAGGTGATTTTTCCATGTTTAAGTGGAATCACTAATAGAAAAGAATAAATAGTCAAGCAAAAGTAAGTGTCATTCATTTGTATATTAAACAGATCTGGGTTCAAGTCTTAGACTCTGCCCCTGACTAGCTGTGTCACCTTGGGCAGATTAAACTCCCTGTCTAGAAAATTGGGATAATAGTATCTATCTCATAAAACTGCTTAAAGGGTTAAATGAGAATACCTGGCAGAGTCCCTGGCATAATAGCTGTTATAAATCCCTTTTCTAGCGGTTACAGAGATAAGAAATATGATGTTTAAGACCTTTCCTTTCACCTAAATGAAATCCTTAGAGTCAATGAAGGGCATACAATCAACTGTTCCTATAGAACCTTAAAGTATAAAAATAAAGGATTAAGTTTCTTTGTCACAAAACCAATGAAAACAAATAATTCTACACTACTATGGAGGATTTAACTCTGGGGAGCTGTATGCTCCCTCATTTCTAATAGACCTTCTTTCTACTTTTGGAAAAAGGTAAATCTCTCTCAAATAATAGGTTTCTATTACTCAATGAACTTAATGATCTTGTCTGTCTTGTTTAAAATACTCTAAAACCCTCAAGTATTAGTCATCAAAGGAAAATACATCTAACATCTATTTAGGTCTCCTATCAGTACAAACTAGGTGGAGTTCAATATACAGAGTCTACTACTCTAGCCATGATTATGGTAACATCACGACCAGTAGCAAAATGAACGGTGTATCGATCCTGGCAAGGCTGAAGAGTATCAGGGAGTCAGTTTCAACCAGTTAGGAAAGCGGTACTGCAAATCAAAGGGCATACCACACAATGTCTAACATTTCTGGTACAGAAGCCTGGACTCTGGAATTTATATTGCAACATGAAATATGAAATATAAAAATTCTGCTAACAATCTGTTATGTAAAATATATTCTATCAAAAAAACGAAAAGAATCAACCAAAAAATATCTATATGCAAAAAACTACAGAACTGTACAACAGGATGTAAAAGACAATTCATCTAAGTGGAGCAACACCTCATTTCTGTATGATCAAAGATTCCAAACTGGCTTTGTTACAAATTATAAGAAAGCCATAGTTTTTTAAAATATAAAACATAAATACTATCATCATGGACATGTTATGCCTTTAGAAACACTGAAGATTAAACTTAAAGATTAATTCAAATTCATCCTAATAATTCAAATTCATTTCTTGCCATTTTGTTCACTGGAACTTTAGAACAATCAACATTTAATTAAAAATAATAATAACTGGGAGCACCTGGGTGGCTCAGTCGGTTAAGCATCCGACTTCAGCTCACGGGATGATCTCAGGGTTCATGAGTGCAAACCCTGTGTAGGGCTCTGTGCTAACAGCTCAGAGCCTGGAGCCTACTTCAGATTCTGTGTGTGTGTCTCTCTCTCTGCCCCTCCCCGACTCATGCTCTGTCTGTCTCTCTCTCAAAAATAAACAAACATCAAAAAAAAATTTTTTTAAATAAGAACTGTACACAGCTATATATGTAGGTACAAGGAAAAATCTGATTCAAGTGTTTTTCCTTTCTAATCAAGTTTTGATTTTTACAACTAAGATAAAATTAAGGTATACAAATAAAACTGCTGAGCAGCCTTTAAAAATAAGGTAAGTTTTGCACAAAAGGATACAGAAAGTACAGATAATTTTTTTAAAGCAGGTTGCAAGATACCTGGGTGGCTCAGTCTGTTAAGCATCTGAATTTGGCTCAGGTCACGATCTCGTGGTTTGTGAGTTCTAGCCCCACAATGGGCTCCATGTTGACAGCTCAGAGCCTGGAGCCTGTTTCAGATTCTGTGTCTCCCTCTCTCTCGGCCCCTCCCCCTCCCCAAAATAAACATTTAAAAAAATAATAATAATAAAATAAAGCAGATTGTACATAAGGCTGCTATAAAACAATCCTTTTTTTGTAAAACAACTATTGTTTATATGTGCATGTAAGACATATAGAAAAATACATACTTAGTTTGGAACTGAAAGTGTATGAGGGAGATTTACAGCACTGGGCTGGAAGCTTTCAACTTTTGTGTTACAAACTTCTGTGTGGCTTGAATTTTTTATAAAACAATCACTTGCCCCCTTTAAAATCGAAGTACAAGGGAACACCTGGGTGGTTCAGTCATTTAAGCATCTGACTCTTGATTTCAGCTCAGGTCATGATCTCATGGTTCATGGCATTGAGCCCTGGGCTTTCAGCACACAGCCTGCCTGGGATACTCTCTCCTCCTCTCTCTCTCTGCCCCTCCCATGTACTCTCACTCATCTCTCTCTGTCTCTCAAAATAACTTAATTAACTTAATAACAAATTAACTTAAAAAAAAAATAAAGTACCAGGATTTTTTAAAGGAACAAAAAATTAATAAAGACAGAATATATTTTATTTCTCCGCTGGACTAGGAGAGAACTTTGTTTTTTGTTTTAACGTTTATTTTTTTTTTTGAGAGATAGAGAGCGCAAGTGGGGGAGAAGCAGAGAGAGAGACACAGAGAGAGAGAGAGAGAGAGAGAGAGAGAGGGAGGGAGACAGACAAAGAATCCAAATCAAGCTCCAGACTCTGACCTGTCAGCACAGAGCCTGACCTGGGGCTCAAACTCACGAGCTGTGAGATCACGACCTGAGCTAAAGAGGGACGCTTAACCGATGACTGAGCCACCCAGGCGCCCCCCCTCCCTTTTTAAAAAATGGATTACGCTTTTTAATTATTGATACTGGTCTATGGTTTTAGGCATGTTGTTTCTGAGCTACCTTTGCAAAGAAATTTTAATACTTGGAAAATAATAATTTATCATATAACCATTTCATAAAGTCATCATTAAAAGAATAGTAATTAGTATTGTTGGGTTAACTGAAAGGAGTAAGAAGTAAAAAAAATAATGTACAAGGAAAACAAACCTTCATCATCTTTCATTCTTGATAATTCTTTAAGTAATCAATCTGCCACTTTCAAAGCTTCAAATTTACAAACTAATCTTAGAGATTACTATTTCTTAAACTTCCAGTTTCCAAAACTGAACTTCAAGTGGCCACCAGGTTTCCTTGGAGATTGGAACTCAGTTGAGTTGAAAATTCTTTTTTAAAGTGATAGAAGCCAATTTAAAGATGACCAATATTTTAAAATATGGAAATTATCTGCTTTAATACACCTAATATCTTAATCAAATTTTAACAATCTGCAAGAGCTAACTATAGAATTAAACCATACTGCTAAACAGAATCTTAAATCTTTACAGAAACACATTTACCATTTTGAACTAATTTTTGTCAATAATTTACAATGATTTGGTCTTATAGTCACATATGTTGAAAGATGCTATAGGAGAAATAAAAATCAAAAATACAAAAATAAAAGTTATTGTGGCTTAGACAAGACTCTTTGAAGAAAAACAACCTCAAAGAAACAGTCAGCACATCCTTATAAGCAAGGAAATACAAGTAGGTAGAAGGGATGCCTGGGTGGCTCAGTTGGTTGAGCATCTGACTTCAGCTCAGGTCACAATCTCATAGTCGGTGGGTTTGAGCCCCGTATCAGGCTCTGTGCTAACAGCTCAGGGCCTGGAGCCTGTCTGTCTCGTCTCTCAAAAATGAATAAATGTTAAAAAAAATTTTTTTTTAAAAGTAGACTGGAACCAAATTATGGTGGGCTAAAAGTCAAGATGAAAAGTTCTGACTGATATTGAAAATGTCAGTTATTCAAATAGTTACAGAAAACTACTTTGTATGCCAGATCTCTGGGCAAAGATATAAGATACAGGCTCCTATCCTTCAAGAAACCCGTAATTTAGCACAAAAGAATGTAAATAGCCAAAATATAGAATGCTATAAATAATGATATAAATAATAGTACCCTCCATGGGAACACAAAGGAGGAAGCAACTGGAGTTTCTGGGAAAGGCTGCATAGAGAAGATGACATCCATGTCAAACCACGAAGGATGTACAAGATGATGGTAGCCAGAGATGGTAGTATTTAAATACTCTCATGTTTGGGGTATGGGTGTTTTTGTTTTTGTTTTTGTTTTTGTTTCAGTGGGAGGGAATAAGCTGGAGTCAAATTATCAAGAAGTGAGGAATTCTATGCTTCCACTTAACACATTTTAGAAAATTTAATTGAGGAGGTACTGTCATGACAGACGTAGGCTTGAAGGAAAAGTCAGAGAGACCAGGGAGAAAGCTTTGTTGTGATGGGAGCAGAGGGCAGCTTTAAAGGTGGGAGTGGAGGGAGGGGGGAAGTGGGGGGAGACAGGAGAGGTGAAATAAGGAAATAAGGAAAAGGCAGGATAGGAAAATGTGAGAGTCATTTAAGACAAAGAAATAATATAGGGAAACAGGAAAGAAGAAAAAAGCCAATGCCCAGTCTGGGACCTCCTGATTGGATATCTACAGGAAACGTTAAGTCTCTGTTGGAAAATAAAGTTAACTGGAAAGAGAATGCAGGGATTCAGTTTTGGATATTTTGATTTTGAAATAATAGTAAGACAACAAGGTGGGACTATGCCTAAAATATCAGGTCTGAAAATACAGCTTTTAGCCGTATCATCTACTCTATCATCTACCAAGATCATCTACTTGGAGGAAAATAAAATCACTATAGTCAATAAATTATCTGCTTTCATAAAAGTGAAATTCAGAATATAGAGAACATACAGCTAAAAGTATTGTATGATAGAGTATGCATCATAAGTAAGACAGCAAAAAAAAAAAAAAAAAAAGTCTGAGACAGGAGAAGATTTGAGAAGGCAAAACCCTGGAAGCCATTCTATTTATTAATCTTCTCCTGACTTCACATTGACTAACCAGCAAGACCTCGTAATACACCTCAGTACGGCTCTCACCAGCTCCAGAAATTAGTGCTTCCCAACTATTTTTTATGTCATGATACACATAGAATATTATATATGTTGGGCATTTAGGGTAGATAAGACATCTATAAGGTGCCAGCCCTGGGGCTCCAGCCATCCCAGACCCTCTATCTTCATGGCTTGAAGATATCTCCACATACCTGCAACCCAATCATAGTATACAGCTAAAAAGCTCTGCTCTAAATTCTTTATCCCTTTCTTCTGTAAACACTTTTCTTAGCAATAATTCTATATCAATTAAACCACGTGCCTTTGCTTTTAGGCTGCTGCTATATTTAAATCATCCTAACCCAGTACCAATTATTTTTAATTGAAAAGAAATTTTTTAACATCAACGAAACTAATAACAACTTGGCAATTCTTTCTTTCCTCACAGTAAAGGACTCCAATATTAACTTATTTCCTCAAGCCCTCTCCTCCTTTTACATCCTCTCATTTTGAGCAAATTACTAACCTCTGCCTCTTACTTTATAGAAAATAGAGGCTACCAAAATAAAGTCTGGCATCTCATTTCCCTTTACCCAATCTCTAACTTTTCAGTTGATATCAGGACCCTTAATCAAACATGCCCTCCTGTACTAGAAAATAGATGACAGCATCCCTCCATTCAAAAAAGGACTTAAACTGGCAACTTTATGCTATTAAGGCAGCCCAACCAAAAGCCACTATAATCAGTTATTACATGGATAAACCTTACTTCATAGTCCTTTTAAGTTTATTTAGAGAGCAAGAGTGAATGCAAGTGGGGGAGGGGCAGAGAGAGAGGGAGAGAATACTAAGTAGGCTCTACGCTGTCAGCCCAAAGCCTATGATTCCACAATTCCATGAACCTCGAGATCATGATCTGAACCAAAATCAAGAGTCAGCGTTCAACCAACCGTGCCACCCAGGTGCTCCAGCTTATATTCTTTTCTACCTACTCTCCCCGTGTGGAAGGAAAGAAGAGATGCGGGGAGAGAGAGAAGAAGGGAGGGTAGGCTGCTTTACCAAATCAAGGACTACATCCCCAGAATCAACCAAACTTGAGCCAAAATACCAGAATATGACCATGAAGCTTTCAACATTTTTTCAGAGCACTGCTCAAAAATCAAGCTAGAATCACAAACTGCAGAACCCTACAGAAGTATCTTACTTTGGAATCAATGCTGTTTTTTGCTGGTATCATATCTAGGCAAATATTCATATTAAAATATGGTATCTTTCATAATTGCAATTGTCGTGCATAAAATACTCTTCAAGTCTTATCACACTGTTCAAATAACTCCTGTTTTCTCTTTCTGTAAGGCAATAATAAATAGTCCATTTCTTTGGAAGTTAGATTTCCACAACTTCAATTCTTAGAAACATAACCTACAGGAAAATGATTCTCTGAAGGATAACGGTAATTGTCATAAAAACCACATGCAATTCAATATTCAGAGACTATTTTATTTTACATGTAATTCTAATAAGCTTAGTTGTCTGGATTCCAGGTATAACAGCAGAATATTGGTGGCAACACCTAAAAACAAGTAAGAGACAGAAGAACTAATGCACTTTTGTCCCAAAAACTATAAAGTTCAGTTTGTCTAGAATAAGATTATTTATGTGAAGAGATTCTGAGGACAACACTGTAATATAGCACAGAATAAAAGCTGATGTTCAGAATCATAATTCTGAGCCAACCAGAAAACAGATTGTTCTCAGTAAAATAAACACGTACATGGCATGTTTGAGGCATATTTACAACAATACGGTTAATAAATTTTAGTTGCTTGCAAGGAAACATGCCAATTGTGACTAACAGTATTATCTCAATTTTTATTTAACTTGACAGAGAGAGAGAGAGAGAGAGCAAGAGAGAGGGTGCACAAGTGGGGAGAGGGGCAGAAGGAGAGACAGAGAATCTTAAGCAGGCTCCACACTCAGCACAGAGCCTGATATGGGGCTCAATCCCATAACCATGGGATCATAACCTGAGCCAAAATCAAGAGTTGGATGTTCAAAAGACTGAGCCACACAGGTGCCCCAAAATTATCTCAATTTTTAATGAAAATGTAAAAAATAACATGAAAATTTCAATAGTACAAAAAACTGCATATAAATTCATAAAAGTGGTAAAAGAATAAAATTTTAAAATACACAAAATACTTGCAAAATACGAAACTATATTCCTAACTTACAAAGTTTCTTCAAACTGGTAAGAAGGAAAACATGGGTGACTTCTCTATCTTACCTATAATTATTTATTTATTTTTTTCTTTACCTTCTTTTTATTTTGAGAAATTTATGAAGCAAAATAACCAAATGTTTTTAAAAAGAGAGATTCAGGTTTGTTATTTAAAAACTTTGGTTCCTAGGGGGTACCAATCCTAAAATCTAAGGCTAAATATAATTAGGAGGATAAAGGCTGAACTAAAAGGTTTTTAAAGGATAAGAAAGTAGGAAACTTAGAAAACTTGTGAATATCACTGGCTCTTTCACCATTTTGACAAGGACAAACTCTGCTGTTCTAATTAAAACCTTTCTTAGAGCTGCAATTGCTATTTCAAATCAGATTTTGCAAGAGAGTTCAACAATAAACTCATTCCTAGATCAAGGTCCACTCATTTTCTAAAATGTTTAATAAAAAAGTTTCAAGGCAGAAATACATTTTTTTTTATTTTTCTGAATGTTTTATTTTTGAAGGAGAGAGAGCAACAGAGCATGAGCGGGGGAGGAGCAGAGAGAGAGGGAGACACAGAATTCGAAGAAGGCTCCAGGCTCTAAGCTGTCAGCACAGAGCCCAACGGGGGCTCAAACTCATGAACTGTGACATCATGACTTGAGGCAAAGTCAGATGCTTAACCGATTGAGCCACCCAGGTGCCCCAAGGCAAAAATACATTTAAAAGCTCCAGTTTCCATTACTTGGAGCCAAACTCCAGCCAAAGCAATTGGAAAGAGGCTCCAATCTCCCTCACCTTTTTTACCTGTCCTGACAGTCTACAAATCATTTGCAAATGATTTCTATAATTAAAAAGAAAAAAAGAAAAAAGCCAGCATTATGGGAAAGAGAGGTAAGGCTGGAGTAACAGTATCTATGGCAAAATAATACTAATATTATTGATGATGGTAGCGATGATGATGATGGTGATGATGATGACAGAGACGAACAGACTTTAGGAAGTCTACAATTCCTGTTAGCATGAGTTCTCAAATACATCTGTTTGTCCATGGCAGGTTTCCTGATGACACCCTTTCTTTTTGTATCTAAAGAAGAGTTCATTTTTTGAGGCTCAAAATAAAACAGAAGTATCTGACTTTTCCCTACTTGCCTGCCCCTAAAATAAGCACACATTCTTCTAAAGCATTCCAACTTTTCTTTTTTTAAACGCTTAGAAGTGCTTTTATAAAGCTGTTCCTTATGACTCCAGAGCACAAGACAAAGCACACACACAGATACTACAACGTACTATAATACAAATGTGTGATGCTAAAACTCTTTCATCATTCAACCAAATGTCCAGGTTCAGACTTTCCAGGCATTCTGAATAGGGACTGAAGAGTCAAGTAAAAAGGACGCTAGGACCCAGCATCCAAATTTTGATTTTTAATATCATTCTCCAATAAAAAAGGAACCAGGGCTCCTCGGTTCTAGATCTGTGACAGGGAAGATACAAGATGAGCGTGGAGTAGAAAGAAAAGAACACACACACACACACACACACTCAAAAGAACAGAGGCATGTCAAAGGGACACCAGAGCCAACCTGAAAGAGTTCCCAGTGGTCAAAAAATAGAATTGTAGCAACAAAATAAATATTATTAGATTCTAACCCGAAGTATAAAATAAATATTCATTAAACCATACTGACATAAATGACTGAACAAATTAATAAGTGGGAGCAAAGAGACAAAACTTCCTTATAGAAGAATTCCAAATGACTTATGTAAATGCATACCTTCCAGGAAGGGGGTAGAGCTTAACCCCTCTCCCTTTAGTGACTTGCTCCTGACTTGATTCCAAAGAAAGGACTAAGAAGGAGAATAACTACGATGCAGCAAATATTACCCCGGTCAGATGATCAAGGTTAATACCGTAAATCATGCTGCTAACAAGGGACTTCACCTCTGTGGGGCTCTTCTACATAACCCACACCCCCAGTGAAACCAATGAGTAAAACATTAGACAATCTCAAACTGAGGGACATTCTACAAAATACCTGATGAACACTCTTCAAAACTGTTAAGATCATAAGAAAACAATGAGAACTGAGAAACTGTGAGACCAGAGGAGACTACATTCAAATAATATCTGGAGTTTAGTTAACAGTAATGTACCAATGTCGGTTTCTTAGTTGTGAGAGATGTATGATAGGCAAGATGTTAACAATAAAGGAAACTGGGTGAAGGGTACATAACAAATTCTTTGTACTATGTTTGCAACTTTTCTGTAAATGTAAAACTACTGTAAAATAAAAGCTCTATTATTTTTAAAGGGAAGGGCACTAGGGCATTATATACAAATTTCTCCCAAGGAAATCCCTTAAAAAGGGAAGAGACAAATGAGTGAAGGTGGAGCTTACCCTGCTTTCCAACTTCACCAGCCCCTCACCACTGCCAAAAACATCTCCAAAAATCTTACACTGGACTGCTGGGGAGGTAGAGGGAGGGAAATCTAAAGCTGGAACTACCATGTAAAAAGAAAAAGCTTACAACTGTCTGGTCACTCCACTGGGATAGCAAGGCATGAATCTGCATAAACTGGGAAATTATGTATAATTCATGGCATTTCTATAGAGAAATTACTGAATTCTTTCCAAATTACCACCGGGAATTGGGCAAATAAACATGTGTTTCCTGGGTTAAATGTTCAGCAATCATGCTTTCATAGCCAATATGTACACAAAGCACACATGTTCCCGGGTATGTGTGTAAATGTATGTATGTTTTATCAATATTTTGTGACATAAAAAAAATATATTTTCTGACATAAAGAAAACCTATTATTAAATGAGTACAGTAAGGGAGTACACTTCAAAGCACTAAAAGTTACAGGATCTTAATCATTAAATATAATTACCTAAATGGGAATTAAGACAAAACACTAAAATTAAGCCACCTTTTCCTTATACAAGCTAGGAAACCTGTGGTTCCAACTTTGACAACCTTGATTTGGTACTGGCCCATAAGAAATCACCATTAGGGGCCCCTGGGTGGCTCAGTCGGTTAAGTGCCTGACTCCTGACTTCAGCTCAGGTCATGATCTCACGGTCTGTGGGTTTGAGCCCCGCATCAAACTCTGTGCTGACAGGGTGAAGCCTGCTTGGGATTCTGTCTCCCTCTCTCTCTGCCCCTCTTCTGCTCGCTCTCTCTCTCTCTCTCAAAATAAAAACAATTTAAAAAAGAAAGAAAGATGGGGCACCTGGGTGGCTCAGTCGGTTAAGCAGCCGACTTCGGTTCAGGTCATGATCTCACGGTCCGTGAGTTCAAGCCCCGCGTCAGGCTCTGTGCTGACAGCTCAGAGCCTGGAGCCTGTTTCAGATTCTGTGTCTCCCTCTCTCTGACCCTCCCCTGTTCATGCTCTGTCTCTCCCTGTCTCAAAAATAAAATAAAAAATAAAAAATAAAAATAAATAAAAAAAATTAAAAAAAAAAAAGAAAGAAAGAAATCACCATTAGCTGGAATGTAGGCCAAATCAAACTATCCACGTGTTATGGATCTAACTGTGCATCTCCCCCCAGTTCATATGCTGAAAGCCTAACCCCCAATACCATGAATAAGAGTATAAATAGGGCCTTTAAAGAGGTAGTTAAGATTAGATAGTTATATGATGGGCTCTAATCCAATTTGACTGGTATCATTTACAAGAAAAGGAAATCTGGACACACACAGAGACTCAGGGAAAAGACCATGTGAAGATACAGCAGGAAGGTGGGTGGTCATCTGCAAACCAAGGAGACAGACTTCAGGAGTAACCAACCTGACGACACCTATTCTTGGACTTCTAGTCGACAGAACTGGGAGAAAACAGATTTATGTTGTTCAAGCCACCCAGTCTGAAACACTTTGTCATAGCAGCCCTATCAAAGTTACACACCATACAATAAACACTTCCTTAGTATTTTAAATATGCCAGACTGTCCCAAATATTCTAAATACAAAAATGAATAAGACATAATCTTGTCCTTAACAAGTTGGAGTCTAGCAGTTAGGGAAACATATCAGTAGGTAATTAAAATACAGTAAGTGTTATAATACAGGTATGCACTGAAACAAATTGGAGTAGAGCCTAATTCAGTTCTAAAGGGGAGGGTATGTACACCAGGGAAGGTTTTCTAGGAAGAATAAAAGGAAAAAGAGTGAAGTGGGAAGAAATAAGACTTGATCACCCTGTTTTCCATGGCAGAGGTTCTCTGAATAAAACACATATTTAATGATGAAGTATACCTACAAATGTACCAGTTTTCTGAGAGACAATATATGATCTTCTGATAAACAACATCTAATCTTCAAAAATGTCATTCTATTTCAACTATTTGTCTAGAATTATTGTTAGGAAGAAAAAGGAAAAATAAAATGACTTCTTGAGATATTTTTCAGCATTAAGAATGACTAAACAAAGGTCCAGATAATTACCAAATTTCCCCCAGAATTTGTTTCAATTTAATAATACAGGGAAGAATCCACAGTACCTAGAACCCTATATTCTCCCTTAATCTTGAACATGAACACTAAACTCCCTCCCTCTCACATCAGGCAGCAGTCTCACCTTCACTGACCTTTCAGTTGTGAGGGAACTATAAGCTATAATAGAAAGCTAAAACAGAATAAAGATTAATCCCAAAACTTGTCAAGAAATGTATCAATAATCAGCAATATAAAATGAGCCAACAACATGCATTCCAAAATTTGTTTTTAGCCATGGTTTCATGTGAAGACATAAGTGGAATATTCACTATATTCCCAACTGACACAAAGCTGAAAAGCAATGCCAACAAATTGGGCAATCTGGAAGAAATGGACAAATTCCGGAAACAGGAAGAAATAGGAAATCTGAACAGACCCATAACCAGTACAGAAACTGAATCAGTAATCAAAAATCTCCCAACAAACAAGAGTCCAGGGCCAGATGGCTTTCCAGGGGAATTCTACCAAACATTTAAAGAGTTAACACCTATTCTTTTGAAGCTGTTCCAAAAAACAGAAATGGAATGAAAACTTCCACTCATTCTATGAGGCCAACATTACCTTGATTTCAAAACCAGACAAAGACCCCACTGAAAAGGAAAACTATAGACCAATTTCCCTGATGAACATGGATGCAAAAATTCTCAACAAGATACCAGCAAACTGGATCCAACAATACATGAAAAGAATCATTCACCATGATCAAGTGGGATTTATTCCTGGGATGCAAGGCTGGTTCAATATCTGCAAATCTATCAATGTGATACATCACACTAATAAAAGAAAGGATAGATACATCACACTAATAAAAGAAAGGATAAGAACTACATGATCCTCTCAAAAGATGCAAAAAAAGCATCTGACAAAATACAGCATCCCTTCTTGATACAAACCATTAAGAAAGGAGGGATAGAAGGATCACACCTCAGGATCATAAAAGCCATATACAAAAAATGCACTAATATCATCCTCACTGGTAAACTGACAGCTTTCCCCCTAAGGTCAGGAACACGATAAGGACGTCCACTCTCACCACTGTTATTCAACATAGTTTTGGAAATCCTAGCCTCAACAATTAGACAACACAAAGAAATAAAGGCATCCAAATGAGCAAGGAGGAAGTCAAACTTTTACTCTTCACAGACGGCAGGATACTCTATGTGGAAAACCCAAAAGACTCCACCAAAAAACTACTAGAGCTGATACATGAATTCAGCAAAGTTTCAGATATAAAGTCAGTTTACAGAAAGCGATTGCATTCCTATACACCAATAATGAAGCAACAGAAAGAGAAAGCAAGAAATCGATCCCATTTACAATTGCACCAAAAACCATAATATCCCTAGGAATAAACCTAATCAAGGAGGTGAAAAATCTATACACTGAAAAGTATAGAAAGCTTATGAAATTAATTGAAGAAGATGGATTGGAAGAACAAATATTGTTAAAATGTCGATACTACCCAAAGCAATCTACATATTTAATGTAATCCCTATCAAAATAACACCAGCATTCTTCACAGAGCTAGAACAAACAATCCTAAAATTTGTATGAAATCAGAAAAGACCTGGAACAGACAAAGTAATGTTGAAAACAAAAATCAAAGCTGGAGGCATCACAATTCCACTTCAGGATGTAATACAAAGCTGTAATCATCAAGACAGTACAGTACTGGCACAAAAACAGACACTTAGATCAATAGAACAGAATACAGAACCCAAAAACGGATCCACAAACGTATGGCCAACTAATCTTTGACAAAGCAGGAAAGAATATACAATGGAATAAAGACATCTCTTCAGCAAGTGGTGTTGGAAGAACTGGACAGTGACTTGGAGAATGAACCTGGACCACTTTCTTAGACCACACACAAAAATAAACTCAAAATAGATTAAAGACCTAAATGTAATACAGGAAGCCATCAAAATCCTAGAGGAGAAAGCAGGCAAAAACCTCTTTGACCTCGGCTGCAGCAATTTCTTACTTGACATGTCTCCAGAGGCAAGGGAAACAAAAGCAAAAATGAACTATGAGGACCTCAGTCAACATAAAAAGCTTCTGCACGGCAAAGGAAACAATCAGCAAAACTAAAACACAACCAACCGAATGGGAGAAGATACCTGCAAATGACATATCAGATAAAGGGTTAGTATCCAAAATCTATAAAGAACTTATCAACATCAACACCCAAAAACCAAATAATCCAGTGAAGAAACGGGCAAACGACATGAATACACACTTTTCCAAAGAAGACATCCAGATGGCTAAGAGACCCATAAAAAAACTGCTCAATATCACTCATCATCAGGGAAATACAAATCAAAACCACAATGAGATACCACCTCACACCTGTCAGAATGGATAAAATTAACAACTCAGGCAACAACAGATGTTGGTGAGGATGCAGAGAAAGAGGAACCCTTTTGCACTGCTAGTGGGAACGCAAACTAGTGTAGCCACTCTGGAAAAGAGTCTGGACGTTTCTCAAAAAATTAAAAATGGCACTACCCAATGACCCAGCAACTGCACTACCGAGTATTTATCCAAAAGATACAGGAGTGATGATTTGAAGGGCACATGCACCCTAATGTTTACAGCAGTACTATCAACAATAGTCAAAGTATGGAAAGAGCCCAAATGTCCATCAACAGATGAATGGACAAAGATATGGTATATATATACAACAGAGTATTACTCAGCGATCAAAAAGAACGAAATCTTGCTATCTGCAACAACGTGGAAGGAACTAAAGTGTATTATGCTAAGCAAAATAAGCCATCCAGAGAAAGACAAATACTATATGATTTCACTCATATGTGGAATTTAAGATACAAAACAGATGGACATAAAGGAAGGGAAGCAAAAATAATATAAAAATAGAGGGAGACAAACCATGTGAGGCTCTTATATACAGAGAACAAGCTGAGGGTTGCTGGAGGGGTCTTGAGTGGAGGGGAGGGCTAAAGGAGTGAGGGGCATTAAGGAGGACACTTGTTGGGGGACACATGGGTGGTTCAGTCAGTTAAGTATCCGACTTCAGCTCAAGTCATGATCCCACAGTTCATGGGTTTGGGCTCCACATCGGGCTCTGTGCTGACAGCTCAGTGCCTGGAGCCTGCTTCAGATTCTGTGTCTCCCTCTCTCTCTGTCCCTCGCCCACTCACGCTCTGGTGCTCTCTTTCTCTCTCAAAAACAAATAAACATTAAAAAAAATTTTTTTTAAAGTGGACACTTGTTAGGATGAGCACTGGGTATTATACATAAGTGATGAATCACTAAATTCTATTAATTATTATTACACTATATGTTAACAAACTTGGATTTAAATTAAAAATAAATAAAATTAAAAATTTTAAAAACACAAAAAAAGGAAAAAAAAGCTGAAAAGTGTATCACATACAAATTGAGTGACAAAATCAAGACCTGAAAATAAAAGCTTAGAATAATTACCGAAATCATTAAAAATAAATAAATGTAAAATACTGCCACTAAATTTAGCTTATATACAGATAAAGACATAAAGGGGTATTTTGCTTGTTTGTTTTTACCTGAATAATTTGCCTAAAGTCAATAACTGGGTAATATTCAGAGATATTCATTCACAAATGCTCCAAGCTCTCTGTCTAGTTCTATAAAAAGAATAAATGATACAACCATCTTTTTTCAGACTCATATGAAAGTTTTCTAGTCTGAATTTATCAAATTTTCAAGACTTTTTTCACAAATCATCACCACCCACTGACTTTTGTAAAAGTTAAATACAAAAAGCAAGTTCTACTAGCATCTTTTGTCATAGAGATACCCTTGTAAAAATATTCTCTAAATGTAACCCTAAATTTGAGGAAATCTTCCCAAAACTAATAACATATAAAAGTAAAATGTATGACAATAACAAAAAGCATAGGAGGGGAGCAAAGAGAAGTAGACTCTGTTAAGTTTTTATATCATGTGAAATAGTCCATTATTCCTTGAAGACAAAAAGTGAAAAGTTAAAGATGTAAAGCATAAACCCCAGAGCAACGACAAAAGATAAAAAATAAAACAAGTTTGGCTAATAAACCAAAAGTGAAAACAAAATATAACACACACACCAAAAAAAAAAAAAAAAAAAGCCAAAAAACTAAAAAACAAAAAACAGAAAACAAAAAAACAAAACAAACAAAAAAAACTCAACCCCACAAGAGGAGACATGAGAAGGAAAACAAAATACAGAACAGATGGGACAAATAGAAAACAAACAGCAAGATGATGGATTAAAACCTAACTGTAACAAAACAGGGTGGTAGTGGCATAAGGATAGACTGGAGAGTCCAGAAATAGACTCATACATGTCATCAAGTGATTTTCAATAAGGGTGCCAAGATACCAGCAAAGGAATACAGTTTTCAACAAATGGTGGTGGAAAAACTGGTGAACCATGTGGAAAAAACTTAACCTCTACACCTCACACCAGACACAAAAATTAACTCAAAGGGAATCACAGACTGGGGTGTCTGGGTGGCTCAGTCGGTTAAGCATTTGACTCTTGATTTTGGTTCAGGTCATGATCTTATGGTTTGAGGGATAGAGCCCCAAGTCAGGGTTTGCACTGACAGAGCAGAGGCTGCTTGGGAATCTCTCTCTCTCCCTTTCTGCTCCTCCTCCACTCACACGGGCACACATGCATGCAATCACTCTCCCTCTCTCTCAAAATGTATAAATAAACTTAAAAAAAAAAAAAATGGATGACAGACTTAGACCTAAAAGCTAAACCTTAGGGGCCCCTGGGTGGCTCAGTCAGTTAAACATCTGACTTCAGCTCAGGTCATGATCTGACGATTTGTGGGTTCGAGCCTTGCTGAACGCTGTGCCAACAGCTCAGAGCCTGAAGCCTGCTTCAGATTCTGTGTCTCCCTCTCTCTCTGCCCCTCCCCTCCTTGCTTGCATGCATGTGTGTACATGCACATGTGCTTTCTCTCTCTCTCTCAAAAAACAAATTCAGGAAAAAAATAAGCTAAACCTTAAATTTCTAAAAGAAACATAGCAAAAGATAAATGTCATCATACCATGAACAAAGGTCTCATAGAACACAAACAGCACCACTCAATTTTTATAAATTGATAAATTACAAGTGCAGTGGCCCAGTCGGTTAAGCGACTGACTCTTGATTTTGACTTAGATCATGATCTCACAGCTCACAGGTTCAAGTCCCGTGTCAGGCTCTGTGCTGACAGTGCAGAGCCTGCTTGGGATTCATTCTCTCTGTCTCTCTCTCTCCCTCTCTCTCTCTCTCTCTGCCCCTCCCCTGCTTGTGCTCTCTCTCTCTCTCTCTCTCAAAATAAATACACTTAAAATAAACTGAAATACTAAACTTCATCAAACTGAAAATCTGCTCTTCACAGATACCATTAAGAAAACAAAAAAGCACCATTAAAACAAAAAAGCAAGGTAACAAGCTAAATACAAAAAATTAAAAAAAAAAACCATTTACATAAGTGTAATTTGTATGTATATAAATACATACACATAAGTTGAATATACGCAAAACTCTTTCATCTTAATAAGAGAAGCCCACCCAAAAAAAATTTGTCAAAAGATATACACATGGACAATGAGTACATGAAGAAATGCTTGATATCTTCAGTCATCAGGAAAATGCAAATTAAAACCACAATGAGATAAAACTACACACCCAATAAAAGGCTAAAATTTTTAGACCAAAACCACCAAAGGTTAACAAGGATGTGGCACAATTGGAACTCCACGTACAGATCTTTGGTAGCTTCTAATAAAGTCACACATACATCTAACCTATGATCTAGTAATTTCACACCTAGGTTTGAAAACATAGGTATACAAAAAAAATTTGTATGTGAGTGTTCATAGCTTTACTCATAACAACCAAAAATTTGGGAAAAAACAGATCAACAAGGATATATAAAACTAGGATATATAAAAATCAACTAGGATATATAAAAAAATTATGATATATAAATACCAAACTGCAGCAACAATGACAGTAACAGAATGAACCACTGATACAAGTAACATTATGGGTAAATCTCAAAAACATCCTGCTAAGGGAAAGAAATCAGATATAAAGTATATAATTCCATATATATGAAGTTATAGAATAGGCCAATCTAATCTAAGGTAAAGGCAAATTAAAACTGGTTGTGTTCTACAAAGGATTAAAGGGTAGGAGAAACAACTGAGTAGGGGGTACATGAGGGAACTTTCTGAAGTGTTGGTATTCTATTTCTTCATAAGGATTTGGGTTCACAAACAAACTTTTGGCAAAACTTAAATCATACACTTAAAATTTATGCATTTCACTGTATGTAAATTTTACTATAAAAAGAAAGAATTAAACGAATATTCAAGTCTAGTTAATGATATGGAAGCTGAATTTGTTTGGGGATAAGATGCACTGATATCTAGGGGCACCTGGGTGGCTCAATCAGTTTAAGCATCCTACTTCGGCTCAGGTCATGATCTCACAGCTCACAGTGAGTTCAAGCTCTGCATCGGGCTCTGTGCTGACAGCTCAGAGCCAGGAGCCTCTTCAGATTCTGTCTTTCTCTCTCTCTCTGCCCCTCCCCTGCTCACACTCTGTCTCTCAAAAATAAATAAACATTAAAAAAAAATAATAAAAAAAAAAAGCACCGATTTCAGCAATTTACTTTAAAACACATAACAGGGGCACCTGGGTGACTTAGTGTGTTGACTCTTGATTTCGGCTCAGATCATGATCTCACAGTTGTGGGATCAAGCCCCAATAACAGAACAGCACAGAACCTGCTTGGAATTCTCTCTCTCTCTCTCTCTCTCTCTCTCTCGGCACTCCACCCCTGCTGGGTCACTCGCTCTCTCACAAAATAAACTTATAAATTCATAAACTCATGAATAAATAAATCATAAAAACAAACCACCAACCAGTAAGCATGACTGAAAGATGGTTAGAAGAATGAATAGATGGACAGGTGATAAAACAAAAAACAGCAAACCATTAATTACAGAATGTAGGTGATGGGGAAATGGGTGTTCACTGTACAATTCTTTCAACTTTTATGTTTGAAATTTTCAACAACAAAATGCTAAAAGGAAAACATGATGAGCAAAAGAAGCCAAACAGAAAAAGTTCTAGAACAAATTGATTCGTAATGTCAAACATCAAATCAGTGTTTGCCTATGGCAAGAGATGGGGTGAATGATGACAGAGGAGCAAGAAAAAACTTTCTAAGGTGATAGAATTATTTTATATCCTGATTGGAGTGTTGGCTACATGGATATATACATTTACCAAAACTCACTGAACTGTAGAGTAAAAATATATGCCTTACATTATATATAAATTATACTTAAATTAAATTGATTTCTAAAATATGTTCCCTATATCTCTCTCTGCCCCTCACCCCATCTCAAAAGTAAACATTAAAAAAAACTTAGGGGCACCTGGATGGCTGTCAGTTAAGCGTCTGACTTCAGCTCAGACCATGATCTCGCAGTCTGTGGGTTCGAGCCCTGCATCAGGCTCTCAGAGCTTGGAGCCTGCTAGGGTTTCTGTCTCCTCTCTGCCCCTCCCCCTCTCTCTGTCTCTCTGTCTCTGTCTTTGTCTCGAAAACAAACATTAAAAAAAATTTTTTTAAGATGTTCCCTGTAGAAAATCTGGAATATGCAGAGAAATTAAGCACGCCCATCACACCAACCAAATAAAGTATCACCATCCTTCTCTCTTCTGACAAAGACCATGCCCACTGGAAATAAAAATATACCTCATGTCTTCCTTAAAGGCAATACAGAAATACTAGTTAAGCCCCTGAATTTTGGAATCCCTTTCTCAGGTGAGTCAAAACCTACTAACTTAAATCCCTTCAACTCCATTACTACTTTTACTAACCACTGTATGCCTAAATCTCCTCATCTGAAAAATGGAAATATTTACCTTAAAGGGTTCTTGTAAATTTTAAACAAAATAATGTATGCACACGCTGGCTTTTATTATTATTTTTAAAGGTGAAGAGTCACCTAGCTTTTAGAAATCATCCTGGCAGGGGCGCCTGGGTGGCTCAGTCGATTAAGTGTCCAACTTCAGCTCAGGTCATGATCTCAAGGTTCATGAGTTCAAGCCCCATGTTGGGCTCTGTGCTGACAACTCAGAGCCTGGAGCCTGCCTCTGATTCGGTGTCTCCCTCTCTCTCTGCCCCTCCCCCATTCGTACTCTGTCTCCTCTCTCTCTCTAAAATAAATAAAACATTTAAAAATTTAAAAAAAAAAAAAAAGACCTCAAGTGGAGAATAAGGATAAAGGCAAATCAGAGGAATGGCAGGCAGGAAGGTGGTTATGAAAATAAGATGGTTAGGGGCACCTGGATGGCAGAGTCGGTTAAGCGTCTGACTTTTGCTCAGGTCATGATCTCGAGGTTCATGAGTTCAAGCCCCATATTGGGCTCTGTGCTGACAGCTCAGAACCTCGAGAGTGCTTCACATGCTGTGTGTGTCTCTCTCTGCCCTCCCCCGCTCATGCCTCTGTCTCTCTCTTTCTCTCAAAAGTAAATAAACATTTAAAAAAAAATCATCCTGGGGGCGCCTGGGTGGCGCAGTCGGTTAAGCGTCCGACTTCAGCCAGGTCACGATCTCGAGGTCCGTGAGTTCGAGCCCCGCGTCAGGCTCTGGGCTGATGGCTCGGAGCCTGGAGCCTGTTTCCGATTCTGTGTCTCCCTCTCTCTCTGCCCCTCCCCCGTTCATGCTCTGTCTCTCTCTGTCCCAAAAATAAATAAAAAAAAAACGTTGGAAAAAAAAAAAAATTAAAAAAAAAAAAAAATCATCCTGGCAAAAAAAATCCACAAGCTTCCCGTTTTCTCTCTTTCTTTTTTTTGGGGGGGGAGGGGGGTAGGCCTTTAATCCTCTTAGGTACACCCACCTCAAGTTAGTCTATCTTATTCAAATGAACCTCAATTCCTCTTGAAGATCATATCAAAATCCTGGGGGCACCTGGGTGGCTCAGACTGTTAAGAGTCAAACTCTTGGTTTCAGCTCAGCCCAGGCTCAGCTCATGATCTCATAACCGGATGATGGAGGCGTCACTCCATGCTGACAGCACAAAGCCTGCTTGGAATTCTCTCTCCCTCTCTCTCTGCCCCTCCTCCCACTTGCACTTTCTCTCTCTCTCAAAATAAGTAAGAAAACATTAAAAAACAAAACAAAACAAAAACCCCTGAACTGTTAAAGCACCCAAAGGGTGGGGTAACAAAATAAATACAAATGAAACAAAAAACTAGATTAGGAAAGATGGCAGCTGGCTGAGAATGTAGGATCTAATGTGGTAAGCAAAACTGCCCAAGGAAACAATTTCTCCTCGGATAAAGTCCAACAAGTTTATTAAACAAAATTTGTTTTTGCTCTTCCTGTATCATTTGGGTCAAAATATGTAAGCTGGAGGATATTAAGAACATGTTCTAAAGAATAAGAACTAGAGTCATAAGGAGAAAAAACAGAGTTACTTACATTCTAATGATTGAAGGTAAAGGTATACTGAAAACTGGATTAGGAAAAACACCTCTGGGTAGAGAGCACACCCTTAATGTGAATTCAACAATATGAAAACAACGAAAGAATAATTTAAACCATGTAGATTATGCTTGCAATTCTGCTCAATAATTATATACCCAAATGAACACAAGAAAGATAAAATTTTACCATTCTCTAGGTGGTCTCACTTCCCATGTGCCTCTCGTGATATAAACATTTTACTGTGCTGTCAGATTCTAATGTTGAGAGCCATTTATTTTTCCCACAACATGAATCATAAACACAGCCTACTACTTCTAGTGTTTAACAATGAAATGTGATTTGTTCCAATACTAAAGGACAAACAGGATACACTGGACTCTAAGAGACTGTATGTCTATATTTTATGGCCAACTTTAGGGATTTCCAAGGTTATTTTGACTGACATTTTTGCCTACCTTGGGTCTGTGTATTCTGACAGCAAAGTGAAAATCCTAGTGGCGAGAACTAAAATAGCAAGCCTATTAGACAACTGAGGATACTAGTAGGGAGAAACCAAGGATTCACGATCCTCTATGCTAATGTCAGCCACCTTATTCAACAAACCCTTTTTGGCTGTTTTGCTACTAGCCACCGCTCAAGGTCATAATTAAGAAGACAGTTAAGATACTATTCTATCCCCCAAAAATCTCACATTCTGGATAAATACAGTAATCTTAACCCCAATGTGGATTTCCATACATGTAAGTCTAGCCTAGACACATTTACTTATATACTTTATGGGCAATCTTTTGAATTTTGGTTTCAGTATATATATGAGTTCTTCCTGTTAGAGATAATCAGAAAAAAAGAGCAACTGAAGATTAATAAAAATGACAGGAAAGAAAAGAAAAAAAATTTTTTAAGTATTTATTTTTGGGAGAGAGAACAATCAGGAAAGCATGTGCACACAGGCTGTCAGAGCAGAGCTCTATGTGGGACTCTAACTCACAAACCATGAGATCATGACCCAAATGGAAATCAAGAGTAGGACACTTAACCAACT
Source organism: Panthera uncia (assembly GCF_023721935.1). NCBI lineage: Eukaryota > Metazoa > Chordata > Mammalia > Carnivora > Felidae > Panthera > Panthera uncia. Next base: position 99,107,684 of record NW_026057582.1, on the reverse strand, counting down.
GAGCCACCCAGGCACCCTGAAAAGAAAAAAATATTTTAAATTGAAGCTTGTTCAAGATAAAGGAAGATGACTGAAATTAAGTCCAGGCCTTAGAACTGCTACCTAGAACTACTATCTGTGAAGAAAAATATTCATTCACATGGGAATAAAATGGGTAATTTCAAGAGTCTAAAAAGAATGATGTACTCTGTGATGGCAAATCACAGGATAAATACAAGTTAGGTGATCCAAACTTTTTCCATCCAAGCACCTGGGATCAGACCAGAATCTGGAAATGTTAACTAGGCAACAGAAATTAATTTTACAGTAGCTTATTAATATTTTAGAAGATATACTACCATTGATAATGTATTAGCTACCATTTATTCAGTTTACTATTTTCATTCAACAAGTATTTATTGAGAGTCTATTGTAATGTGGCCACTGTTGTAGGCACTGGGATCAGCAGCCATGAGCAGGATACAGAAAGTCTTTGCTTTCATGAAAATTAGATGCAAATGAGGACAAACAAGGCACAAGTAGACAAACAATCATGATAATTTTAGAGAGAAATCTGTGCTATTAAGAAAATAAAACAAAGAGGAAAAGCTGACCATCAGTGGGCTCCTCACTAAGAAGCTAAAGACCTGAAATATGAGAAGAAGCCACCAGTCAGCCACAGCACACAGTGCTAAAGGAAGAGCATTCCTAGCAGAGGAAACAATAAAAGAAAGATCATGTGGCAGGAAGAGGCCTAACAAACAACAGAAAGAAGGGGAGGGGAGGAAAGAAAGATGGTACACAAGCTGGATCAGAGATGGTCAAGGGCCAGATCAGGTAAGGTCTGTTAAGGAACCACGTGCCATGCTTTTATTTCATTTTATCCTCACTAAAAACTATTATCTCGAAGGAACTAAGGATTATAGAAAGTTAGGCAACTTGCCCAAAGTCTAACACACACATCTGGATCTTAATTCTGACAGAAGTTGCTGGTTTTGGTCTTTCACATTTTAAAAATTAAATGTACAGTTATGCACGCTTTCAAATGTTCACTCACGACTCTGGTTCCAATGACATTATTTTTGTATAAGATTATGTTACTCAGCCACAATGTCTTCTATTTTCCTTCGAGATTTTTGGAACTTAGCCTACACAGTGGGAGAATGCTAAAGGACTATTAAAATGGAGTAACTGAGGGGTGCCTGGGTGGCTCAGTCAATTAAGCATCTGACTTTGGCTCAGGTCATGATCTAGAGGTTCATGAGTTCAAGCCCCACGATGGGCTCTGTGCTGACAGCTCAGAGCCTGGAGCCTGCCTCTGATTCGGTGTCTTCCTCTCTCTCTGCCCCTCCCCCATTCGTACTCTGTCTCCTCTCTCTCTCTAAAATAAATAAAACATTTAAAAATTAAAAAAAAAAAAAAAAAAGACCTCAAATGGAGAATAAGGATAAAGGCAAATCAGAGGAATGGCAGGCAGGAAGGTGGTTATGAAAATAAGATGGTTAGGGGCACCTGGGTGGCTCAGTCGGTTAAGTGTCTGACTTTGGCTCAGGTCATGATCTCGAGGTTCATGAGTTCAAGCCCCATATCGGGCTCTGTGCTGACAGCTCAGAGCCTGGAGCCTGCTTCAGATTCTGTGACTCCCTCTCTCTCTCTGCCCTTCCCTGGCTTGCACACCCTCTCTCTCTCCCTCACTCTCTCCCTCTCTCGCTCTCAAAAGTAAATAAACATTAAAAATTAAAAAAAAAAGATGGTTAGCTATTGGTTTTTTTAACAACCAAAATTCTCTACATATTCTCTCAGATTTATAGAGGTAAAGCAGTCTGTGTTTGACCTAGTCCTCCTGTTTTCATTTTATTATGACCAAAAAACTTTTTAAGTATAGTTGACAATGTAACATTAGTTGCAGGCGTACAACATAGTGATTCAATCTCTCTGTGTTATGCTATGTTCACCACAAGATGCTGCCAACTGTCATACAATGCTATATAATACCACTGACTATATTCCCTATTCTGTACCTTTTATTCCTATGACTTATTCATTCTATAACTGGAAGCCTGTATCTCCCACTCCCCTTCACCCATTTTGTCCATCCCCACCTCTCCCCTCTGGCAACCACCAGTCTGTTCTCTTTACTTATAGGCCTGATTCTGCTTTTTCTTTATTCATTTGTTTTATTTTTTAGATTCTACATATAAGTGAAATCATATGGTATTTGTCTTTCTTTGACTTATTTCACTTAGCATAATACCCTCTAGATCAATCCATGTTGTCACAAGTGGTGGCAAAATCTCATCCCTGTTTTATGGCTGTATAAGATTCCATAAAATGGCCATTTTCATCTGGTACTATATACAGTTCTTTAAAGAAATGTGATTTCACAGAAAGTACAATCAAATCTGTGACAGTCTGCAGATGTTTTGTAATAAAAGTATTACATCACATGATTTTCTTCACTTAATGACTACTTTCTATTAAAGAACACAGTTGTTAAAGTAGACTTAGACTTTGTAAAGTGAACCTATTTACATGTGTACTTTTTCACATATTTAAACATGATTCTACCACTAAGAGTTGAGAAGAGCCAATTTCCGTATCAACAGTGTAACTTGCTGCTGGTATTTATCAAAAACAAAAGTTCACATTTTGTTTAAACATGGTAAATTATACATGTACCTTTCTCTCAAATTTCCTTGCAATCCCCACTAAATGAAAAAATATTTTAATTCACCAAAAAAGAAAAGGAGCTAACAACAAGAAAGAGCAACAAAATCTTACCATCTGACAACAACTCCCAAAAGAGAACAGAAAAAAAAAAAAAAAAAAAATGACTAAGATGTCATGAAAGCTAACACAAAAATATTTCTTAAAACTGAAGGACATAAGCCCTTGCTACCTCCATCTTCAGAAATCACCATTCTCCTCATCCACTCCATTCCAGTCACAACAGCTTCTTGGCTTTTCCTTGAGCAGGCCAAGTATGCTATGCTATTTAATCTGCCCGAAATGCTTGTCCCCCAGATAGCCACAAGGATCTCACTTGTTTCCTTTCAGTCTGTGCTAAAAATGTTTCCTTGTCCTTGAGACCATCCCCGATCATCTTACATTTAAAAAGTTAACCTCACTCCCGGCTTCTTTTACCAGCTCAGTTATTGCCATAATTACCATATGTAAAATTTACTTGTTTTCCCAATAGAGCCTAGTCTGTTTTCACATTATGTGCCCCAAAGCTTAGAACACAGAGTTGGTATTCAATAAATACGTGTTGAGTTATTACTTAAAATAACCTAAAGTTGTGACACAACTATATCAAAAGAAAGGGTGAAGAAAGAAGTGTGGATTTCTTTTCCATAAGAAGTCAAAAGATAACTGGCACAGCAAGGCTCAAACGTTCTGACTTGAGAACCCCTTTAGACTCTTAAAAATAATTGAGAATCTCCCAAAAGTTTAAATTCTAGGTTATATTTAATACAATATTAGAAAATAAAATCAATGCTTAAAAATTTATTTTTTAAAAACAGCAATAGTAAGTCTATTACATGCTAATATTAAGTGACATTTTATCTTTTCAAAAAAGTTAAAGAGTAGTACTATTACACATTTGTGCTAATCTCTTTAATGTCTGACTTAATAGAAGAAACTTGGATTCTTAAATCTGCTTCTGTATCCTATCTAATAAGAAATCCAGCTTTTGGGCGCCTGGGTGGCTCAGTCGGCTGAGCGTCTGACTTCAGCTCAGGTCACGATCTCATGGTCCATGAGTTTGAGCCCCGCGTTGGGCTCTGTGCTGACAGCTCAGAGCCTGAAGCCTGCTTTGGATTCTGTGTCTCCCTCTCTCTGCCCCTCCCCCACTCACCCTCCTCTCTCTCTCTCTCTCTCTCTCTCTCTCTCTCTCTCAAAAATAAATATAAACATTAAAAAAAAAAAAAAAGAAACCCAGCTTCACACAAATATGTACTTAAAAGAGAAGAATATCTTGGGGCACCTGGGTGGCTCAGTAGGTTAACCATCCGACTCTTGATTTTGGCTCAGGTCATGATCTAGAAATTGGTGGGTTTGAGCCCCACATCAGGCTCCACAGCTAGCAGCACAGAGCTTGCTTAGGATTCTCTCTCTCTCTCTGCCTCTCTCTCTGCCTCCCACCACCCTGCTCGCACTCTTTCAAAATAAATAAACTTAAAAAAAAAAAAAAAAGAGAGTATCTTTAATAACTTTGTCAGATAAGTGTATATACTATTCTTTGACATTAACCCAAAACAAAACTTAGTAAGTATAATTTTGTAAAGGTTACTTGCAATGTTGAATCTGATAACTTATCAATGAAACTTCTTATCATTTCATTAAATATCTATTGATTTATCTTGCACTTAAATAGATCTTTCACACATACATGACTTTGTAATATCATGCACAGGTCATTAGAAAAGTTGGCCCACAAAGTTATGCATATCTTGCAAACACTGACACATTTCATTATACAATAGTCATTTTATACACATTTTGTTAATATCACCATCAATTTCATCAAAAAGGTCCTAAGAAGCTGCCAAACTCATAGTGGCAGATATGCATTCCAAAATTCTAATTTTTGCTTGAAAGCCTTAATTTTATCTTGGCAATAATTTCTGTCAGTTGTTTTCCCTCACTTCATTTATTTTTGAGAAAACATACACAAATACCCAAGTTTAAGTAACTACAGTTTTCATTCTTTCAAGTAAAAATACAGTTCCATTAAAAAAAAGCAACTAAGTTTGCTAGTTCATCCTGTAACTCAATCACACAAGTACTTTTCTTCAAGACAAGCATAATTTGGGATGAAGCAAAAGTGCCTTACAACATTCTCATTTTATCACATGAAACATTAAAAAGAAAAAAAATATTAAAAAGACATGTACTCAAGGGACAAGATTAATAAAACAGGTTTTACTGCTTTATAAAGAACTTTGTTAAAAGAAACTGGTTTTATTTTTGTTTTTTTCATGGTTTTCATTCTTAAATGAAACTGGCTTTGTGAATGTGTAGTAATGAAAAATATGATGACTATTAGTACAGTTTTAGCCACGGTCTGAATATGCACTGCAGGGCCAGCAGTTTTGCCCATCACTGTTTGTACTATCACTGCAAATGCCAACATAGGTAAGTAGTGAAGAAGAACTTACTATTATCAAATAGTTTCATTCAACCCAGCCAATTTGCTGAAACACTTGCAGAGCTCCCCACAAGACGCCATACTGCTGTGCTGTATACATATAAAATAGTTAAGAGGAGATAGATCTTCAGGGAAAAGAAGAGGGATGGCAAGAAAATTTATCTTTCTGTGTATACCCTTCGTATCTTATGAATTTGGTACCCTGTGTACTGCTTTTATCTTTAAAACTTAAATATATTTTTTAAAAGACAACAAAATCACTGACATCAAAAGTAACTAAGCAGATATATAAGCATACTATAAGAAATATGATAGTAATACCAGAAAAAAAAAAAACCAAAAAACCTCTTAGGAGTTCGACTTCAGCTCGGGTAATGATCTCACAGTTTGTGGATTTGAACCCGCTGTGCTGACAGCTCAGAGCCTGGAGCCTGCTTTGGATTCTGTGTCTTCCTCTCTCTGCCCCTCCCCCACTCACGCTCTGACTCTCTCTCAAAAATAAACAAACATTAAAAAAATTTTTAAACCATGTACATATATTAATTGCCTCAAAAATTAACTAGTTAAAAACCATTCAAAATATTGTCTGGTATCTTGGTGGCTGCTCCTGCTTGGGGCCATCCCTCACCTAAGGCAGGAAGATGGTGGCTGCAAAGAAGACAAAAAAAGTCGCTGGAGTCAATTACCTCTAGTCTCCCAACTTCTTACGAAAAGTGGAAGTATGTACTGGGGTACAAGCAGCTGAACATGATCAGACATGGCAAAGCAAAACTGATGATCCTCGCCAACAACTGCCCAGCCTTGAGGAAATCTGAAATAGATTATTACACCATGTTTGGCCAAAACTGTGGCCAATAGTGATTGTCTATCACTAGAGTGGCAACAACACTGAACTGGGCACAGCATGTGGGAAATACTACAAAGTATACACACTGGCTATCATTGACCCAGGTGATTCTGGTATCATTAGAAGCATGCCAGAACAGACTGGTGAACAGCAAATCACACAAAATTTTCCTTAAATAAAACTGGCCAGAGCTTGTTTTAAAAAACAAAAAAGCCCAAAATACTGTCTGGAAAAATACTTACAAATCAGGATTAAAAATAAATAAATAAAGCAAATACCCACATACAGGTGAGAAAATGGCTGTGAGACATACCTTGTAACAATAACTTTCCAGAAAAATGTCCACGTATTTCCACTCATATTTGAAACATTATTCTGTATTATAATTAAAAATCTCATTTAAAAAGCTAGTTAAGGCTCATGCTCTGTCTCTCTCTCTGTCAAAAATAAATAAACATTAAAAATAATAATAATAAATAAATAAATAAAAGGCTAGTTAAAAAGCAACAATTTCCTTCAGACTAGAATGTCTGATGACTTAGTTAAAAACAATGAAGTATGCACACCTTGCCATTTTTAATTTTTTTTTTAACGCTTATTTATTCTTTAAGAGAGAGGATGAGCAGGGAAGAGGCAGAGAGAGGGAGACACAGAATCCGAAGCAGGCCCGAGGAAGCTGTCAGCACAGAGCCCGACACAGGGCTCGAACCCACGAACTGCAAGATCATAACCTGAGCCGAAGTCAGACGCCCAACCAACTGAGCCACCCAGACACCCCTACACCTTGTCATTTTTAACAGTTAAGTGATTAAACCCTCAACATATGAAATGTAACACAAAGTAAAATATTTTATTTTTTTCTATTTCATTTGATCATAATTAAGATCAAATCAGAACTTATTTATTTTAAAAAACAGAAAAATAATACAGTGTTTTATGGCAAATATAATAAATTACTACATTTATTTACTTCATAAATAAAATCTTCATAGAAATATAAACCCACTATCAACATCTAAGTTTAGGTTTCTCAGAGGATGTCCTGATCCAGGAAATAAGAGATTATTTCTATATATAAACAGAAAACTCAAGGGTGCCTGGGTGGCTCGATGGGTTGAGTGTCCGACTTCAGCTCGGGTCATGATCTTGTGGTCTGTGAGTTCGAGCCCTGCATCAGGCTCTAGGCTGACAGCTCAGAGCCTGGAGCCTGCTTTGGATTCTGTGTCTCCCTCTCTCTCTGCCCCTCCCCCACTCATGCTCTGTTTTTCTCTCTCTCTCTCTCTCTCAAAAATAAATGTGAAAAAAAAAAATTAAACAGAAAACTCAAAAGCAAATTGGACTCCCCACTAAAAGGAACCAGGGCTCCTTAGAGATTCCAAGACTGAGACAGGAAAGATATAAGATGAGCTTGAACTTCTTGTTGTGCCAAAGAGAAAGGAAATACAGTATTCATAAAAAATTATGTATGTCAAAAACACAGGAGCCAGGGTGGAGAGGCTCTCACTGGACAAACATGGGATAATTTGAGCATCAAAATAAGTAAAGGCAGTAATGGATTTATAATCCATTGAATAAAACACGAAGTAGGTAGGTTCATATTGATAATAGATAAAAGAGTGCTTCTTCCATACAACAGCCTATTGATTAGAGATGGTAGAGTTTGAAATAAGCATTCTGCAACCATCAAAGTAAAGATCAACAGAGGCAAGAATCATCAATGGATGTTTACATAATGTCATTATCATCCCTAACAAAATTAACATAATTCCTTAATATCTAATATCCTTGATAGATGATATCCATTCACATTCATATTTCCCCCAAAGTGTTCCAAAAATGACTTCCTACAATTGATTTGAGTGAGGATTTAAACAAGGTCAACACATTACATTTGGTTGCTACACATAAAATATTTTTAACATCGTCTGTCAGCAATTATGGAAAAGCCTAACACACAAACCAAACAACTTAACACTTGTAGATTCTCCAGAATCAAACACAATCCAATGCCTTTGCTGTTCCCTTTATCTGCAAGATTCCTCAAAATTATCAGTATGGCTGATTCTTTTTAGTAAATGATCACAACTCATCACCTCTAAAAAGAAGTTAGGCCCTCCCTAACCACTCAATCCACAGTACAGCTCCACTTCCACTCATTCTTCATTACATGGTCTTATTTTCTTCATGGCACTCACCACTACCTCAAACTATTCTGTTTATTATGTTTCCCACAGTAGAATGACAACTCCCTGAAGGCAAAGTGCCTTCCTCACTGGAGACCAAAAACAATACTGAGAACATGAGACATTCAATAAATACATACTGAGTAACTAAGTAATAACTCACTACCCTTATTTAAAATGTAAGCTCAGGGGCGCCTGGGTGGCGCAGTCGGTTAAGCGTCCGACTTCAGCCAGGTCGCGATCTCGCGGTCCGTGAGTTCGAGCCCCGCGTCGGGCTCTGGGCTGATGGCTCGGAGCCTGGAGCCTGTTTCCGATTCTGTGTCTCCCTCTCTCTCTGACCCTCCCCCGTTCATGCTCTGTCTCTCTCTGTCCCAAAAATAAATAAAAAACGTTGAAAAAAAATTAAAAAAAATAAAATAAAATGTAAGCTCAATTTAGTATTTGTTTTTAAACATTTGTAGCTCACTCCACATGTAATGATATGAATTGAATACCTGTAGAAACCTGGGTCAGCTGTTACCAAGAATCGGTGGGATCAGGAAAGAAAGAACAGAGGTGTAAGGCATTCAAACACAATTCTGGACTTTAACTGAACGATTACAGGTTTCTGAAAGAAAAATTATTCAGGATGATTTAAAGAGCATTACCAGAAATAGAACAAATTTCATCTCTTAGTATCATATGAGAGCTATTAAATCATATATAATATCTACAACGGGAGAGAAGTATTATCTAGAACAACAAACATGGCTGCCTCCTGGGTTTGTTGTTTTTTTTCCTCACCTAATATACACATGAAGGAATTTAACTCTCAGTACAGCACTTCTTTCTAGGAATTGAATCATAATGAATACACCAATAAGTACCAAAAACACCTAACTAAAAATATGAATCATTAAATTGGGACCTAGAGAAACCTAGAAAGCCATCCCACACTTCTCATTTAACAATTGAAAGAGATCAGAAGCCAAGGATGGTTATCAATAAAGTCACCTATCTAATAAATAGCAAGCAAAGCTAGATCTAAAATCCAGATCTCCTATCTCCAACCTTATACTCTTTCATAAGATAATGTCACCCATAGAATGCTAATGTCAAGTTACGAACATACTTTAATTACTATCATTTTTAGTGTTGTCACTTTTTTTCTTCCTATTGAAGTCCTAGCTCACAGAGGGAAAAGTTAAAAGAAGACACATATAACTATGCTCTAAGTAAATAAAGCATGTTACAGAAACCCCTCTTTGGCAAAATAATAAAATGTCTAAAAAATTTAATTGGCATGACTCAAGAATTTTTAATCCCACTTTAAATTTTAAAATGAAAATAACGGGGCACCTGCCTGGCTCAGTTGGTGGAGCATGGGACTCTTTACCTGGGTGTTCTAAGTTCGAGCCCCACACTGGGTGTAGCAATTACTTAAAAAATAAGTAAAGAGCCACATATATAAGATCCACCATCCCTGTGAACAAGGAGAGAGTCTCCACTCTTCCCAGTTTTTCTTAAAATATTGTTCAGACGAATTCACAAACATCGTCACCAGCTTTTAGAATACTACTCTGAATCTTAGATGGCAAACAAATGAGCAGGGGAAAAATGTCATGTGTCCAAGGTTAATGAGAAGAAATGGACAAAAGTAAAATAATTCAAGGCTTTAAAAAAAATTAAAGATTGTTTTCAGAGTAAGAGGGCCTCTTTCTCATCCCGTTTTATCTCACAACACAACCAAAGACTACTGTTTAGTATGAAAAGCAACAGTTTATATTGACATGAAAATATTTACTAAAAAACATATAGTAACAAACCATCAAAATGTAGATCTTCACCATAATAAAGCTGAGTAAAAATAGTATTACAGAACTTCCACGTAATATCGAAATCACATTCTAACGTTTGAAAGCAAACACACACACACACACACACACACACACACACACACAAAATGGGAAAGCAAATGGGACCTCAGCTCATATTTTCCCCAGGCTGTTCTTTTCGACTGAAGAGGTCCCTAATACAAGAAAATTAAACATAAAAATACCAAGTAAAATAAAGTTTCTATTAAGTCGGGTTCAAAAGCTAAAACAACTATAAAATGAAGTCTATGTCAGCTGGCACCTGACCACTCCAGAGAGTTCTAAATTCATACTGCACATAAATCAAGAAACAGGAAAGCACACAATACAATGGAGTCACCTCACAGTACGAACATGAACAAATTAAATGAATACCCTATATACTTCCTGGTATTTTTAAGCACTAAAACTTGGGACTTGCGTTAAGAAGTATCTGTAAAGATTATAGCCTATTTAAAAGCTATGGTGCCAAACCTCTATTTCTACAGTACAGAACAGATATTTCCACTACAGCCTTGCCGCTGCCTCTGACAAATTACCTAAGGACAATAATAAAATATACAGCTTCTTTTCTAATGACCAAACCAACTCTACACAAAAATCTGACGCGTCTGTATTTCTGCTGTTCCGCGGACGTTTCCTTGATCACATAAGACGGCAACTCCCTAACCGTCAGGGCTGACTTAGCGCCCTCCAACACCCCCGGTGCGGGTTACCTTCATCACTCCATTGTCAAATCGCACTCCCACGCCTCAGTCCTCAGTCCCCTTCCTAGACTCTAGGGAGAGTCCAAAGAGGAAAAGAAATCCCCTCACCCACACTCCCTTACTGTGGGGTGTGGGTGTGTCTGTAGACGAATGCTTTGCTCAAACACAATTAATTCTCTTGCGAAGACCCAGACCCTAAGTCACTATGCAGCCAGCAGTAACCGGCCGGTCGCCGACCCCAGCCTTCCGCGGCCGCAGCCCTTCCTCTTTCTCCCCTCCAGGCCGGCCCCTCCCCCGTTGCGCGCACGCGCGGCCTCCAATCGATCCCCTCCCCCCTAGCCCCCTCACCTTAATCATTAGCTACCCTTTTCCCAGAGTCCGGGAATCACTGGCCCAGGAAGGAAGACAGCAGATGGAAGAGGGGAAGAGGATGCGTCGAGAGCCAGTGATCTGGGCTTTCAGATCTCGGCCTAATAGGCCCCTATAGTCAAGAGCTGCGTCTGTCACCGCCACCAAACCGTACGAGCGGCAGCGCCTGGTTCGGCCCAGTTCACCCGGCCTGGGTTCAGAACGCCTGATTTGATCCCACAAGAACTCCTTCCCTGAAGCTGCGGGCGTTTCTGTGCTGCGCAGACCGAACACCTCGCCACCGTCGCCGCCACTGCTGCTGTTCTCCTGCCGCCGCCGCTGCCGCCGCCTAACCAATCCCTCCTCTACCGAGCGAGCACGACACTCCGGGTCTTTACGACAGTTCGGAAAGTGAGGGAGCAGTAGTCTTCACGCCTCCATTAATATCTGTTTCTGCGCTTGCTCAGATTCATGTTTCTCAATGTCCCGCCCCCTCTTCCTCAGCCCTCCCCCTTTGTACTTGCTTTACGAAGTCTGTTAGCGAAGCCTAACGATTTCATGAAGCTCGTTATTTTATTTTCCTTGGTGATTGTATTCTACATTTAAGCAAAATACTATTTATTGGCTAATTTTTTCGTAACTGAAAAGTACAATTAACCACAGAATTATTGACTACATTTACAGTACATTTAAACGAAAACACGGTTTACTGTCACACACACAAAATGATACCCAAATCATACTCGCTAATGACATAAAGATCATAGCACCCCGATCTTAGGGTGAATTTGCTTCCAGAATCACATCAAAAGTGGTAACATATCCTGGGAACTGACTGTACAATCACCTACGCCTTCTTAATTATTTTATGAAAATCAGTAGATAGCAATTGCTTCATTACGTGCATTAGGAGGATGTACGGAAGGAGAATATAGGCTTTAGAATCAGTCAGACAGACTTCCTTTCAAATCCTGATGATGCCAATTAACAGCATTCGGATTCATTATACCTTTATAAATCTTTCCAAAAAAAGAAAAGAAAAGAAAGAAAACGTTAGTTACACTTCAATTTAAAAAGAAAATAAAAGGGCATCTTAAGCAAAAAATAAAATAAAATAAAATTGTTTCTTTACAAAAAGAACATTATTTACCTCAAAGGGTTCTTGTGAGATTAAATAAGACAGTTCATATAATGTTGTGAACATTATTTACCAATTAAGTGTTCAATAAACATTAATTCCCTCCCTTTGTTATCAACCTTTCTCAATATGTTTTCTTTTGTTCACTTGTGTTCTCCATACTGTTGTGTGAAGGAAATATATTAAAATAATAATAATAGTGGCACCTGGGTGACTCAGTCAGTTAAGTACCCGACTTCAGATCAGGTCATGATCTCAAGGTCCCTGGGTTCCAGCCCCACATCGGACTCTCTGTGCAAAGAACCCACTTCAGATCCTCTCTCTCTCTCTCTCTCTCTCTGCCCCTCCACTCATGCTCTCTCCGTCTCTCAAAAATAAATATTTTTAAAAAGAAAAAAAGAAAAGAAAAGATCACAGGTTTTGTGGGAAAACTGGAAGAGCATTGGAGTAGGAATTTTCCTCAGTCCTCCTATTTTCTTGCTCTAAACATAAAATTCTACCTGGACTATCTTATCTACTGCCATGGTTTCAATTGTTATTGACTCATGACTTCTCAAAATCATGTACTTCCAGAACGATATTTCCAGACCTAACCTTTTTTTCAAGCTCTTGACCTGTGCTCTTCAAGGAAGTAGACACTGGCCACATGTAGCTATTGAGCACTTGAAATGTGGTGAGTATGAATTGAGAAGCGCATTAAGTGAAAAATACACATCCAATTCAAAGATACAATATAAAAAATTGTAAAAATCTCAATAATTTTAATATTCATCACATGTTGAAATAATATCTTGGTTAGATTGGGGTAAATCAGTGTTTCTCAAGCAGGGATGATTTTGTCGTCCCCTCCCCCCCCCCCGGGGATATTTAGCAATATCTGGAGACATTTTTGGTGTTCACAACTTGGGGGAAGGATGGCTACTGACCTCTACTAACAAGAGGCCAGGGATGCTGCTAAATGTCTTACAATACACAGGACAACCCTCCACAACAAAGAATTTTCTGGCCAAAAATGTCAATAGTACAGTTGAGAAATCCTGGGGCTAAATAAAATATACCATTAAAGTTCATTTCACCTGTTTCTTTTACTTTTTAAATATAACTACTATAAAATTTAATCTGTAGCTCACATTATACTTCTGTTGGACAGTGTGGACTGATCTAGACCCGTATGGCTATTTTACTGGATATGTAATTTCCACTTTAATGTCCCACAGGTATCCCTAACACATCATGTTCAAAATAAATAAAAATAAATAAATGCAGGTATACATATAGGTATATAATATAGGTTACACTATAACATGGAAGGAACAGGGTGGTGTAGTAGTGCTCTGAGAACACAAAGATGGAACACCATAGTCAAACCAAGAGGAAGTGATGTGTAAACTAAACTTTGCGATATAAATGAAGACAATCAAATGAAGCAAATAGAACATTCCAGGCAGAAAAGATCAGTACACTAAGGTACAGAAACAGCAAGAAGCAAATTCTCTAATAGGATCTACTGAATGTGTTGTGCAGAGAAACTATTGAGAGATAAGGGAAGAAAAGTAGATAGAAACAGATTAAGTAAGGTTGTTTTTGCTAGCAGGAGGAATTTGAACTATTTTATACTTAAAACTATGGTAAGCCATTAAAGGAAATCAACCGGAGGAGTAATAATCAGATTGACTATCAGAGATACCATTATATATTCAGAGTAGGGGCTGGATTGGAAAGGGACAAAATAGAGAGGCGAAGACCAGTTGAACTGGCAAGCAAAAAGTGACGAGGGTGGTGGAAATGAGAATGAGAAGGAAGAGACAGATACAAGAAGAGTAAACAACTGGAGTGAAGGAGAAGGAGAATCTCAGAAGCTTCCAAATTTACAGTAAGCGTTTGGGTGGAAGTGCCATTCAGGAAAAAGAATGGCAAAACCCAACTTTGGGGTATGGAAATTTTGATTGGGGTGGGATGAGAAAGGAGGTTGAAAGGAAATAATTACTTCTTTATTGGGCAAGTAGAGTTTGAGGTGTCTAATATTTAGCCAAAGCATAGATTCCAGTAAGCTGTTGGATATGTGGGTTTGGAGCTCAGGAAAAGTCTGGGCTGAAGACAGAGTTTTGATAGGAATTAACTTGTGATCGCTGAAGCAGTAATTTTGATGAGGTCACCCAGAATATCAGTGAAAAGAGACAGATATCTGGGGAAAGGTGGTATTTTAAGAGTGGAAGAATGAAAGTGGAAGTCCCAGAAAAATAAGGATGGGCCAGAACAAAAGCAAAGAAAGAAAAACCCAAACAAATAGGTGGCAGGCCAAGTGAGAAAAAGAGTTTCAATGATGAAGTGGGTGATCAAAGATATGAAATGTCCATTAGTTTGGCAATAAGGAGATCTGTAAACAAGAGTAATCTCAGTAACTGTCATACATTTTAGAACAGAGGTTCTCAACAGGGTTGACTGTGACCCCCAGGGATTGACAATGTCCAAAGATATTTTTTGTTGTCACAACGGGGAAGATGCTGGTGATATCTAATGTCTACAGGTCAGGGACATTGCTAACCATCCTATAATGCACAGGACAGCCTCTAAAACAAAGAATTATCTGGCCCAAAATGCCATAATGATCCAGTTGATAAGTCCTGGCTTAGAATGCACTGAACATTGTACATAGACAAGGACCAGTACTTTTTCATGAAAATGGTAAACTGGAAAAAGAAAAATAGACCTATATTTAGCAGGATATGGAGTCAAGAAAGGGAAGGCTTGAATCCTATCAGTATGCTCAGGGGAGGAGAGTAGCAGAAAAAGAGAAATGAAAGATAATGGAAATATAGGGATGCTCAAAGGAGACAGAGGAAATGGGATTTAAAGCTCAGATAGAAGAATTAGCCTTGGATAGAAGGGATATTCCTTTCATTGAAACAAGTGAGGAGAGGGAGGAAAGGATTGCACAAATGAACTAAATTTGTTAGCTTCAGGGGACAAGTCCAGGGCTTGCTCAATGAATGACCTTGATGTCTCTGAAACTCTAAGTAAGGTCATCTACTAAGGCAGCAGTTTTGGAAATGGCTGGGTGGAGAGTAATTAGGAGACAGAGATAAAAAATCAGAATAGTCATTAACATCATGGCAGGGCAGACGGTAGGTAGACAACAAGTCAAAGGCAGGAAGCCCAGAACAGATAGGGGGAGAGGGGTATGACTGAGAGGTCAGGTGCCAGGGAAGTTGTATTTAGGGGAATAATGGTAGATTATAGATTATAGAATTGGGAGAGATCCCTCACCTGAATTATATACAGTTTCCTGATTTCTGTGCTTCTGCTCCCACCACAATTATCCCACCACTCCCAGTGCAACCTTCAACCACTCTCAGAGTATGGTAGAAACTGATTGAGACACTAAGTTGCTTAAAATCCTTCAAGGACCTTCCATCACCTACACAATAAAGTCACAAGTCCTTGGCTTGTCAAATCAAGCTCTTCAAAATCCAGATTCCCCAGAGCCATTTCACACCACCCATTCCCACCATCCTATTGCCTGCCCCAGCTTAGACTTTGGTGAACTTCTCAAACTACTTGTAGTTCTCCAGAAAAAAATATAGTGTTCCAGTATCTCCCTGCCTTGGCACCTACTATTCCTTCTGTCTTAAAATATCCTCCCTCTTTCCTCCATATCCTTCATCCCTGCTTTATCTGCTTAGCAAACTCTTATCCATTCCTCAAAGCCCTCCTCCATGAAACATTCCCTTTCCTTGCTCCCTTGTTCTTACAACAGAGCTAATAATCACTCCTGCTTTTGCACTCTCTTCAATTTTTGCATATACTTCTATTAGAAGTATATTTATATATACCTGTCTTCCCACCCCCCCAAAAAAACTAAGAATAAAACAAATCATGTCCTTTCAGTAGAAAAATACTACTCATTAAATATTTACTGAATTTACAGAATAAGGAGATGCGGTTCTCGTCTCTATTTTTGCCACTAAGAAGCTAGAAATCCTTAATCCTAATCAAATCACTTGACGCCTTCCAAAAATTAATTTTACTCTCCTGCGTAAAGATCACAGCTACCCAGCATATAGTCCAAACCAAATTCCGCTTGCGTGAAACTGCAGCAAAATAAAATTTACCAAATTAGCCTGCATATATGGGCCAGCAGTATCTAACTATCTAGTAGACAGGAGTTTGAGAAGCTTGCTTTAAACACAAAAATACTGAGCTGAATTAATGGGTCACTTGCAATAAATGGGAAAAAGGAACAATTTCTACAAATTACCAAAGTCAGAGGGAAAGACTGGTATGCCCACCAACCATCGCATACTTCACAATTACAGAAAGTCTGCAAATGAGAGTAACTGAGTATGTGGTCAGCTTTGAGAGCTCTTCGGAAGAAAATGATGTTTGGAGATTAAATGTAATGAGTTAGGGAGACCTTGGGAACTTGCTGAATATAATTATTTCAATAAATATATTTCCTCAGATGAAAAGGTTTGGGAAGAATTAAAAGGACCTAAGAGATGCACTAGTCAGAATATTTAGCGATTCACAACATTTTACTTTCCAATTAATGTACAAGGATATCACTGAAACTTGAAACAGAAAAGAAAATGTTACAGATTTTACAACACTGCTGATTTAGTTGAGGCAGTACAGGACCTCATTAAAACTTTATATATAGGGCTGCCTAGGTGGCTCAGCCAGTTTGGTGTCCGACTCCTGATTTTCAGCTCAGGACACGATCCCACAGGCTCAGGATGAAGCCCTGCAACAGGCTCTGTGATGAGCATGGAAACTTCCTGGGATTCTCTCTCTGTCTCTCTCTTTCTCTCTCTCTCTCTCTCTCTCTCTCTCTCTCCCTCTGCCTTTCTCCCCCCGCCCCTTGTGTGTGCACTCTCTCTCTCAAATAAAAACAAATGATTTAAAACTTTGTATATAAATTTTGATTTTAGATTATAAAACACGGACTGTTTAAAGATTATAAATCTTTATTACACATACAGAGGAAGTAAAACAGAGAAACAAAGAGAAAATCTTTAGACACAGAACTTCTTTCCTATTACTAACCTACTTTAAAGTCATTTTTTAATCTAATGAAACTATTTTGAAATATAGACTAAAAAGTTGAGGAGTTGGGGTGCCTGAGTGGCTCAGTCAGTTAAGCGTCCGGCTTCAGCTCAGGTCATGATCTCACAGTTTGTGATTTCGAGCCCCACATCAGCTCTCTGCTGACAGCTAGGAGCCTGGAGCTTGCTTTGAATTCTGTGTCTCCCTCTCTCTCTGCCCCTCCCCCACTCGTGCACGTGTGTGTGTGCTCTCTCTCTCTCTCTCAAAATAAATATTTTAAAAAGTTAAAAAAAAAAAAGAAAATTTGAGGAGTTATTTGGTGGAAGGATAACCTCAAAAGAGTACAATTTTGGTAACTATTTGTAATTTTTAAAGTTTCTCTGACTGCTTTTGGAATGCAACCTTCAAGACACATTTGAATTACGAAGCACTAATACTATCCATGTGGCTCAGTTTCTGAAAAAGTGAGGCAACAAATTATGGACTAAGAGGGAGGCATAGAATGCCTGAAATTTTGTAGAAATTTCAAGTATCCTGAAATAGTTCTGGATATCTGGCCTAATTCTGGCCAGAAGTTTGAGGCCATCTGGTTCTGTGAAAGTATATTTTCAAATAAAACTATAGGAAAATGAAAGAGAAAGGCACCACCCACCATGGTCATATAGGCCTAGAAACACAACTGAGGTGTCTGAATTGATTGCCAACTGTTCTCAGAACTAGTTTCGTCTGCTAATCCCTAGTATTTATATACTCTTTGTCAAATGGTCATAAGTTTACCACTGAAGTTTCACATTAATTTAACACTTTTTGCAATGTTTTTGCAATGCTGTTTTTAAAATCCATAATTTCTGGAGGTGCCTGGGTGGCTCAGTGGTTCGAGCATCTGACTCTTGATTTCATCTCAGGCTGTGAGTTTGAGCCCTGCACCTGGCTCTGGGCTGATGGTGCGGAGCCTACTTAAGATTTTTTCTCCCTCTCTCTCTGACCCTCCTGCATGCTCTCTCTCTCTCTCTCTCTCTCTCTCTCTCTCTCTCTCTCTATTTCAAAATAAATAAATAAACTTAAAAAAATAAAATCCATAATTTTTGAAGGACTCACTCCTGTTAGCATTAAAAAATTCACAAGTTTCTGATCATTAAGTTAGGCTACATAATCTCCAATGTCAGAGCTCTAACCTTTCACAGTTTGCTTGTAAGATTTATACAAACCCTGTAAATATTACAATTTCAAGTATGATTTACACACTGGCAAATTATTTGCAAATTCCGAACAAGAAGTAAAAATGTTTTTATTTACTTGCTTGCTACTCACAGATCACATAAAGTTTTCTCCAAACATCAAATGTTTCCCCAAACCATACTGCAATTCTTTAATTGTCTAACGTGTACCTTGAATATAATTGTGGGCTATAGGATTACAAACAGAGACTGTGCTTTTTTAGTTTTTAGATAATACAGTACATTTGAAATATATAACATATAATGGGGGACTATTCAGAAGTATATAGAAGAAAAAAGAAGAGAAATAAATGAAACTGCCCATGTCATGAAAAGAGATTTTAAAAGTATTTTACACCTTGAATCTGAATGACTTTAGTATTCAGTGCTTCTGGTAAGATTTTAACTATTTTCACATTTTATAAAGCATAAGTCATTGTTACACTACTGTTTCAGAACATTGGAAAGATTATTTAGAGATTTTAGTTTAATATCTTATTTTGAAATTTGCTCAAAGTTTTTAAGTTTTGAAAATATAAACGGGTCAAAGTTGACGAAGAGCAAACTCTGAAATCTCATTTATTTGGATTATAAGGATAAATAAAATCATTCTACTCTGAAACCTTCAGTCTTTTAGGATTGAGTTAAACTAGGAAAGAGTGCCACCTGCTGAATAAAAACTACTTAAACATGTCAACATTGTTTTTCAGACCATCTAAAGTTCTAGCATTTTTTTCTCAAAGATGTACATTTAAGATGATCTTCAAACAGGGGTGCCTGGGTAGGTCAATCAGTTAAGCATCTGACTCTTGATTTCAGCTCTGGTCATGATCTCACAGTTTGTGAGATCTAGCCCAGCATGGAGCACTGCGCTGACAGCATAGAGCCTGCTTGGGATTCTCTCTCCTCTTCTCTCTCTCTCTCTCTCTCTCTCTCTCTCTCTCAGCCCCTCCCCTGCTTGTGCTCTCTTGGTCTCACTCTCACACTCTGAAAAATAAGTGAACATTTTTAAAAAGATGATCTTCAAACAGAAAATCTTCCTTAAAAAATCATTCAACTAAATGTTCTCTCGCAGTAAAAGATAATAGACTGGCCATATGTGTCTACTATCCCCAACATCATCCTGAAAAATTATAAAGGAATCAAAAAACATACAAACCCAGGCACCTGGGTGGTTCAGTCAGTTGGGCTGATGACTCTTGATTTCCACTCAGGTCATGATCTCATGGTTTGTGTGTCTGGATCCACACTGGGCTCCGCACTCATAGTGCAGAGTCTGCTTCAGATCCTCTGGCTCCCTCTCTCTTCCCCTCTCCTACACACACACACACACACACACACACACACACACACACACACACACAAAATGTTAAAAAAAAGTACACCCCCCCAAAAAAAAAAGAAAATGGGAGCAGATTGTTAGCAAGTGAGTTATTCCTCCCAAACATCTGGAAGATAGAAATCAGATAGAGAACTAGTAACTGGTATAGCAGAGTGGAAAAATCTATACCACAAAACACTACTAAAAGGGCTACACCAATGAGGGAGCTGATATTCTTACAGAATACACCAGAGGCTAGATATATGGGCCCAAAACAAGGGAGGATGAGAAACAAATGGAGAAATGAAAGAGAGAGAGAGAGAGAGAGATGAAGGATGCCTGGCTGGCTCAGTTGGTAGAGCATGTGACTCTTGATGTTGGGGTTGTGAGTTAAAGACCAACGTTGGATGTACAGATTACTTCAAAATAAAAGAAAGAGATTAATTTTAAGTGTACATATAGCATGGTCAAAAGTCTCTACGCCTCTGTTAACCATGTAAAAAAACATATGGCATCTAGGCTTTGAAGTTAAAAAACAAGGATGGCAATCCTGAAAAGAAAGAGATTGAATAGTTGAGGAGAACTAGAGCAGCTGGTATAACAACCTATACTAAATACTTCTAGGCCATACCTGCCCATACCTGCATAGCAGTAGGCATCACCTTTTGGCACAGACTTTGATTAGTTTTGCTATACTACATCATTTAAAAATATTTATTGACAAACCAAGATATGCCAGATATTTGAGGGAAAAACTGTAACATAAAAGAGACTAAGATGAACATTTAAAAAAATGACTATAGAGAGTAGGCATAATATAACAAATCAGTGGGAAAATATTTGAAACCTCTACTATCTTCAGAAATTAAAAATGATATTGCATCCTTATAAAAGGAAAGGGATGTTACAAAAAAGCAAGAAAGAATGCTTAGAGATTAAAATGATGGTTTCTGAAACTAAAATTCAATAGAAAAGTTGAAGGATAAAGGCAAGGAAAAGAAACATGAGACACAAGGTAAGAATTCTAGAGACCCAATCCTAGAAGTAAAATATCTAATACGAGTTCCAGGAAGGGAGAACAAAGAATATAGAGAAAAGAAATTACAAAAGAAAATAAATACCCAGAACTGAAGATGAGTTATAAAATTCCAAAATCATTTATTCGTTCATCTCTTGATGGATACTCAGATTGTTTTCACCTTTTAGCTACCGTGGATAACGCTGCTATAAACATTCATGTACAAGTAGCTTTTTGAGTCCCTGTTTTCGATTCTTTTGGGTATATCCAAAAGTGGAATTGTTGGGTCATATGGTAATTATAAGATTAGCTCTTTGAAACGCCATCAAACTTTTCCATAGTGGGTGGCTGCTGAATTGTACATTCAGCAATATATGAGAGTTTTTGTTTCTCCATATCCTTGCCAACACTTGTTAACCAGTCTTTTTGATTATAGCCATCCTAGTGAGTAGAAAGTGGCAACTTAGTGTGGTTACACTCTGTTTCATTCCCTTAGTGGTTACCTTAGAAATTATTGTTACCTTTATACCCGCCTGGGAAGAATCCATAAATTGTTGAACAACATTTACCACATACACCCCCAGACACATGCACACACATCACTTATGCTATTTTTTGTCATGTATTACAACTGTATCATTTAAATGCCACAGACATTATTTTTTCACACCGCTTATTTTCACAATGTGATTTAGACTCATCATCACAATTATCATTTCCTTTGGTCTCCATTGCTTTCTGCACCTGATCTTTCATGCAAGATTTCCTTCTGCATGACAAACAACTTCTAGAACATTCTTTAATGCTTATTTTCTATGGGCAAATCTTTTACTTTCCTTGGAAATTTATTAATTTTGCTTTCATTACTGAAGTATTTCTAGCATGATAATTTTCTCACAGTACCGTGAAGATAACATTTCACTGTCTTTTGAAGCTCTTGTCATTGAGATATCAGTGGTGAGTTTAACTTCAGCTTCTTCAAAGCTAAGTCATCTTTTTTTCTGGCTATTTCAACATTTTCCTCTTTGTCTTGCTTTATTAAAGTTTCATTGTTACATGCTTAAGTGAGGATTTATTTTTATATATTCTGCTTGGGCTCTGTAAGGCGTCTTAAATTAGTGGATTATCAGCAATCATGTCTTCAAAGGATTGCATCAGATCCATTTCTTCTCCTTTTTTTCTGGGATTCCAATTAAATACGTTAGATTCTCTCACTGCATGTGATATGTTGCTTGTCTTTTATATTGTTTTATTTATTTTCTAACTGCTCCCAGCTTCATTCTTGATAGTTTATTCTGTAATTTATTCTAGTCACCTAATTCTCTCTTAGATTGTGACTAATATACTAAACCATTTTAAAAATTTTTGTATTTCATTTTCATTTCTGGAATTTTTATTTCCTTCCACATCTGCTATGTCACTTTTTTATAGTTTAAAACTCCTTACTAAAATTTTCAAGCTTGATTTTTTTCAATAATCATAGTTGTTTTCCAAATTCTGTGCCTGATAATTAAAATTTCTGGAGTCCCTGTGAATTGTTTTCTTCTGTTTGGTTTTGCTGCTGATTTTAACTCATGGTCCCTTGTCTCTTTGTGTGCTTCTTTGTCGTGTGTGTGTGTGTGTGTGTGTGTGTGTGTGTGTGTGTTGGGGGGGGTGCTTCTTCTTCTTTAAATGTGTTCAGGACATTGTGCTTGAAATTCTACTTACAGAAATCATCTGAGACCTCTTATGTCTATGTACTATGTTGTTATGTTTATACATGATATAAACTCTACTTTGGAAAACAAAATTAACTTTTAATATTTCATACAGAAGAAAACTAAGAGCAGAAATCAACGAAATGGGGGAAAAACAGACAACTTAGAAGAAATGGGTAAATTCCTAGAAACATCCACTGACCCAAACTGAATCATAAAATAAGAAATATGAACTTACCAATTACTAGCAAGTATATAGAATCAATAAAACAAAAACCTTTCAACAAACAAAATCCAGGACCAGACAGCTTCACAGGTGAAGTCTACCAAATTTCAAAGAACAAGTAATACCAATTCTTCTCCAACTCTTTCAAAAGTAGAAGAGGAAGGAACTCTTCCAAATTCATTTTATGAGGCCAGTATCACCCTGATACCAAAACCAGACAAGGACACCACAAGAAAAGAAAATATAGGCCAATATCTTTGGTGAACATAGAAGCAACAACATTCAATTAAATATCAGCAAATCAAATTCAACAATTCATTAAAAGGTTAGTACACCTTGATCAAGTGGGATTTATTATAGCAATGCAAGGATGGTTCAACATCTGTAAATCTGTCAATGTGATATACCACATTAACAAAAAGGACAAAAATTATATGATTATCTGAATAGATGCAGAAAAGGCATTTGGTAAAATTCAACAACACTTATGATAAAGAACTCCCTACAAAGTGGGAATGGAAGGAATGTATTTCAACATAATAAAGGCCATAAACAACAAGCCCACACCTATCATCATACTCAGCTGAAAAGCTGGAAGCTTTTCCTATCAGATCAGGAATAACACAAGGATGCCCACTTTCACCACTCTTGTTCAACATAGTACTGGAAGTCCTAGCCACAGTAATTAGGCAAGAAAAATAAGTAAAAAGCATCTGAATTGGTAAGGAAGAAGTAAAACTGTCACTATTTGCAGATGACATAATAAATACTGTATATAGAAAACCCTAAAGACTCTATCAGAAAACTGTCAGAACTGATAAATGAATTTAGTAATGTTGCAGGATACAAAATCAATACATAAAAATCTGTTGCATTTCTTTTCCTTTTTAAACATTTTTTTAGTGTTTATTATTGACAGAGAGAGAGAGAGGGAGAGAGAGAGAGACAGAGCATGAGTGGGGGAGGGGCACAGAGAGAGGGAGACACAGAATCTGAAACAGATGTGGGGCTCGAACTCACGGACAGCAAGATCATGACCTGAGGCAAAGTCGGACGCTCAACTGACTGAGCCACCCAGGGCCCCACTGTTGCATTTCTATACACTAATGACAAGCTATCAAAAAATAAATTAAGAAAACAATCCCATTTACAGTTTCATCAAAAAGAATAATATACCTAGGAATAAATTTAACCAAGGAGTTGAAAGATTTGTATACTGAAAACTACAAGAAATTAAGGGAAAAAATTGAGGAAGACACAAATAAGTGGAAAGATATTTTATGCTCATGGATTGGAAGAACTAGTATTGTTAAAATGTCCATATTATCCAAAGCAATCTACAGATGCAATGCAATCCTGATCAAAATTCTCATGGCATTTTTCACATAAATAGAACAAACAATCCTAAAATTTGTATGGAGTCACAAAAGATCTGGAATAGCCAAAGCAATCTTGAGAAAGAAGAACAAAGTTGGAGGCATTGTGTTCCTTGATTTCAAACTCTATTACATCACCCCTTGAACAACATAGGGTTTAAGAACACCAAACCCCCAAGCAGTCTAAAATCCATGTATAACTTTTGACTCCCCAAAAACTTAGCTACTAGTAGCCTACTATTGACCGAAAGTCTTACTGATAATATAATCAATTAACACGTAATGTGTATATGTATTATATGCTGTATTCTTATAATAAAGTAAGCTAGAGGAAAGAAAATGTTATTAAGAAAATCATGAGGAAGATGGGTGGCTTATTTGGTTAAGCATCCAACTCTTGATTTCGGCTCAGGTCATGATCTCATGGTTCATGGGATCCTCTCTCCCTCTCTCTCTCTGCCTCTTTCTCTCTCTCTCTCTCTCTCTCTCTCTCTCTCAAAATAAATAAATATACTTTTAAAAATCTTTTTAAAAACAGACACATAGATAATGGAACAGAATAGAGAACCCATCTTTTATTTACTTATGTGTGCCAATACTCTCAAACCTATTCTCTAATGGTACTTGTGATAGCTTACATGAGCACAGTAATATAAGGGTAGAAACGTAGATAGATCAACACTTTAGAAAGACAATTAAAAATAAGGGAGGATAGCAAAATGCAGCCTGAAGTAATTATGAGATGACACAAGAAATACATACCATAGAATCCTGGACAATTTTTAGATGTGAGCCACAAATTTAGCTTTAGATTCCTTTTGGTCAAAGCCAATAAGTGAATGTAATCAGCTGCAAGATTCATGAACATCAATAAGGTAATATATATCAGAAGCAGCAGAAATTTTCCTTACATTGAGATCTGAAAAAAATATTACCATTGAAGGGACACCGTGTGACAGTAAACATTCTTTTTTTTTTTTTAATTTTTTTTTAACGTTTTATTTATTTTTGAGACAGGGAGAGACAGAGCATGAACAGGGGAGGGTCAGAGAGAGGGAGACACAGAATCGGAAACAGGCTCCAGGCTCCGAGCTGTCAGCACAGAGCCCGACGCGGGGCTCGAACTCACGGACTGTGAGATCATGACCTGAGCCGAAGTCGGCCGCTTAACCGACTGAGCCACCCAGGCGCCCCGTAAACATTCTTAACAACATCCCTATATAAGTATCATAGTGAGTTTCATGAAGGAAAGAGAGCTGAGGTGGTCTATACCACAGTGAGATCCACAATTCTTTACGAAAGAAGGTGAGCGGGGCACCTGGGTGGCTCAGTCGGTTGATTGCCTGAGGCTCAGGTCATGATCTCATGGATAGTGAGCTAGGGCCCTGCATCGGCCTCTGTGCTGACAGCTCAGAGCCTGAAGTCTGCTTCGGATTTGTGTCTCCCTCTCTCTCTACCCCTTCCCTGCTCACGCTGTCTGTCTGTCTCTCTCTCAAAAATAAATAAACATTAAAAAGAAAGAAAGAAAGAAAGAAAGAAAAGAAAAGAAAAGAAAGAGTGAGCTTGGGGTTCCTGGCTGGCTCAGTTGGTAGAGCACGCAACATTTTTTTTAATGTTTATTTATTTTTGAGAGACAGAGCGTGAGCAAGGGAGGGGCAGAGAAAGAGGCAGACACAGAATTCTAAGCAGGCTCCAGGCTCTGAGGTGTCAGCACAGAGCCTGATGCAGGGCTCAAACTCACAAACCACAATATCATGACCTGAGCCAAAGTCGGACACCCAACCGACTGAGCCACCCAGGTATTCCTAGTATGCAACTCTTAATTTTGGGGTTGTGAGTTCCAGCCCCATTCTGGGTGTAGAGACTACTTAAACAAATAAACACACAAACAAACTTAATAAAAAAAGAAAGGAGGTGAACAGCTTAACTAAAAGTAAACATACGAGAGGGAGGCTGGTATAGAAATCAAAGTGTGAGTCTGGTAATAAACTATCTCATAATCTCTTACTACAAAAACCTTCTGGGAGGTTTAGGGCCATGTGCTCTCTCACCAAGTCAAGACAAGAGCTTTGCAAGAGAGTTCTTCTATAGGAAAAATCTCCTGCATATCATCCCCTCCTGCCCTGTTGGTATGTATAGCTTATCTGAAATCCAAAAGCTAGGTAAGACAAAGACCATGGATTTAAAAAAATTTTTTTCTTTTTACATTCATTTATTTTTGAGAATCAGAGTGAGACAAAGCATGAGCTGGGGAGGGGCAGAGACAGAAGGAGACACAGAATCTGAAGCAGGCTCCAGGCTCTGAGCAAGCAGTCAGCACAGAGCCTCATGCAGGGCTTGAACCCACAAACTGTGAGATCATGACCTGAGCCGAAGTCAGATGCTCAACCAACTGAGCCACCCAGGTGCCCCAAGACCATGGATTTTAGAACACACTGCTACTAGTCACAAAGAGATCAGTTATTGCATGACATAAAGAAGGGCTACTATTCTAACATTACCATGTACGTGTGGAAAACTGTTATATGTGAGAAGGGTTTCAATAGCTATGTCTTGAGTAATCAAAGATAAGGTTTTTTAGAGAATCAACCCTATAAAAGAAATGAGAGACATATTAAGTTGTGTGATGAATTCATGAATGTTCACTATACTTTTTTCTTTACTTTTGTCTATGTTTGAAATTTTCCATAATAAAAAGTTAAAGACAATATAATTACATTGAATATCCTCAAAGAGATCAATGAAGAAGTAACATTTATTTATGAAAAATAAGAAATTATAAAACAGAAATAAACAAGAATAGATGGATACATAATTAGAAATTGCATATATAGAAATTTAAATTTAATAATATAATAGAAATTTAATACAAATTTATAAATATAAATATGAATATAAATATAAAATAAATAGAAATAATGTAATAGAAATTTAAAAGAAACCCTCAGGGGCTCCTGATTGGCTTAGTTCTTTGAGCATCTGAGTCTTGATTTCAGCTCAGGTCATGATCCCAGGGCTGTGAATTAAGCCCCACTTCAGGCTCCGTGCTGAGTATGGAGCCTGCTTAAGATTCTCTCTCTTTTCTCTCCCTCTGCCTTTCTCCTGTTTGTTCTCTCAAAGAGAGAGAGAGAGAGAGAAAGAGAGAAATCTGCAAACAACCCAACTGTATGTGAGCAAAGATTTGAGTAGATATCTTACAAAAGAAGATATACGAATGGCTGGAACAAGCATATGGAAAGACACTCAACATATTAGTCATCAGGGAAATGCAAATTAAAACTTCAACAAAATACCCTTTCATACCCACTGGTATGGCTATAATAAAAGAGACAATAACAAGTGTTGGAAAAGATATGAAGAAAAAGAATCTTTATATGTTGCTGATGAATATATAAATGCTACAGCTACTATGGCAGTTTCTTAGAAATTAAACAAATTTACAACAAAGCCCAGCAATTCCACTCCTAAATGTCTATCCAAGAAAATGAAAACAAGTCCACACAAAGACTTATACATAAATGTTCATAGCAGCATTGTTCATAATAGTTCAAAGTGGAAACAATCCAAATGTCTATCAACTAGTGTGGAGAGACCATAATGTTTATATCTGTATGATGGAACATTGTCAGCAATATAAAGAACAACTGATACAAGCTACAAAATGGATAAACGTCAAAGAAGCTAGATGCATACACATGTTGTATAATTCATTTACATGAAATGTCTAGGAAAGGCAAATCTCTAGAAATATAAAGTATATTAGTGGTTGCCTAGGGCTGGATGTCAGAACAAGGGTGATTGCAAACAGGCATGAGGGATTATTCTGGTGTAAAAGAAATGTTCTAAAACTGGATTGTGAGGATGATTGCACAACTTGTCAATTTACTAAAAATCATTTAATTGTATATTTTAAATGGCATGTAGATTTGCTGTAGATTGGATGTTTGTGTCCCCCCTCCCACCCACCCTAACCCCCACAATTCATATGTATTCATAGTCCTCACAAATAAGATTAGTGGTCTTGTAAAAGAGGCTCTAGAGAGTTCTCTTCGTCCTTTCTGTCCTCACCAAACACTGAATCTGTTGGCCCCTTCATCTTGGACTTCTGAGCCTACAGAACTATGAGATAAGTATTTCTGTTCTTTATTAGCCACTCAGTCTATGGTGGTTTTCTTATAGCAGCCCAAAGAGACTAAAACATTACACCTCAATGAAGCAACCATTAACCGTTTCTTTTGTAGCCTTCCAGATCTGTCTATATGTTTATATGCATAATTATACATATTATTTTTCCTTTACAAATGAAAGCTTACCATTCAAACTATCTTCTGATGTCTAGTTCCATTTGATTTTTAAGATAGATTCTATAGATATTTCCACAGCAGTATGTGTATTGATCCATCATTCTTATTAATATGTACAGAACATTCTGCTATATAACCATACCATTGATGAATCTTTATTTCCATCAATTTTGCTATTGTAAACAATGCAGTAAATAACTCAGTACATATGTTATTTCCTATAAGTATGTTATTACCTACAAGAATACATTATTACCTATGAGTAGAATTTCTGGGCCAAAAGGTCTGTGCATTGTAATTTTGTTATATGTTTTCAAATTGATCTCCAGACAGGTCAATTTACACTCCAATCAGCAATGCATGAGGATACACTAACAACACATTTTTGACAACACAAGTTAACAAACTTTTAATCTCCATGCCAACCTAAACTGTTATGAGGAAAAAAAGCACTTTCCTATATATTAACTTATCTCTTAGAAAAACAAAAATTTTCTTTCCACTGGGAACAACCTTATGGCAATATTTTTGATAACTTAGTGAAAGGGACAAATTCCTCAAAAAACACAAATTACCAAAGCTCACTCAAGAAGAAATAAATTAGTTGAAGAGCCATACACCTTGAAGAAATTGATTCTGTACTTAAAAACATCCCACAGGAAAATTCTAGATTTGGAGCACTTCAATGAGGAACTCTGCCTAACATTTAAAGAAAACATGATACTAATTCTACATGTACTTTAGCAAAAAAAGAAGAGAAAGGAACATTTCCCAAATCATTTCATGGGGTCAGCGTTACCTTAACACAGAAAGTAGATAAAAACATCATAAGAAAACCTTATGCCCCATAAAAATAGATTCAAAAATTCCTAACAATGAGGCATGTACCTGGCTCATGACTCTTAATCTCAGGGTTGTGAGTTTGAGCCACACATTGGGGGTGAAATTTGGTTAAAGAAAAACTTACAGAAACTTAAAGAAAAACTCTAACAATAAAATTAATATAACCCCACACTCTTTAAAAGGATAATATATAACTTCTGGAACAAAAGCAATTTTAAGGAAAAATTTAATTTTCCAATTGGAGTTTATCACAAGAATACAAGGTTGACTCAATATCCAAAAATCAATGAATATAATTAACCATATCAAAGACCAAAAAGGAAAAAATAAGTGATCATCTCAATAAATATGGAATAATGATTTAACAAAATTCAAAATCCAATTATGATAACAATTGTAAGTAAACTATGAACAGAAGGGGAGTTCCTCAACTTGATAAAGAGCATCTATGAAAAAACGATAGCTAACTCATACTTGCATTGAAAGACCAAATGCTTTCCTCTTAAGAACTGGAACAGTGTGGGGCGCCTGGGTGGCGCAGTCGGTTAAGCGTCCGACTTCAGCCAGGTCACGATCTCGCGGTCCGTGAGTTCGAGCCC
>NW_026057582.1:99031099-99077730 GCF_023721935.1 Panthera uncia | reverse complement strand
AAAAAAAAAAAAAAAAAGAACTGGAACAGTGTAAGAATATACGTTCACACCACATCTATACACCATCGCTCTAAGGTCCGAGTTAGTGAAATAAGGGAGAAGAGAGAGAGAGAGAGAAAGAGAGAAATGAAAGTCATATGGAATGGAAAAAAAGAGTTATTGTCTAACTAGAAAACAAAAAAAAGAATCTAAAAAAATATTGCTATCACATGTAACTTTCAAAAGGTATCAGGACACAAGATCAACATGCCATAATCTATTGTTTTCTGTATACTAATGACAAATAATTGAAAAATGAAATTGGAGCGCCTGGGTGTCTCAGTTGGCTATGCATCCGGGTTCAGCTCAGATCATGATCTCCCAGTTTGTGAGCTGGAGCCCCGCAGTGGGCTCTGTTCTGACAGCTCAGATCCTGGAGCCCCCTTCCAATTCTGTGTCTCCCTCTCTCTCTGTCCCTCCCTTGCTTGCACGCTCTCTCTCTTTCAAAAATAAACATTAAAAATTTTTTAATAAATAAATAAAAAGAAAAATATAATTAGGAAATCATACCATTGGGGTGCCTGGATGGCTCAGTTGGTTAAGTCTCCAACTCTTGGTTTCAGCTGAGGTCATGATCTCATGGTTTTGTAAGTTTGAGCCCTGCATTGGGCTCTATGCTGATGACATGGAGCCTGCTTGGGATTCTCTCTCTCTCTCTCTCTCTCTCTCTCTCTCTGTCCCTCCCCCACTCATGCTGTCTCTCTCTCTCTCTCAAAAATGAATAAACTTAAAAAAAAAGAAAATCATACCATTTACAAAGGCATCAAAAACATGAAATATTTGTGATGAAATCAAACAAAATATATGCAATATTTATATTTTGAAGGTTATTACCCATTGCTGAGAGACAGTAAAGAAAGATTGAACTAAATGGAGAGAGAATATCATGTATATGTTTGGGAAGGCAATATTGTTAAGATGTTAATTCTCTCTGAATTGATCTTTAGTTTCAACACAATTCCAATTAAAATCCTGTAAGACCTTTTGTAGTAATGGAAAAACTGATTCTTAAATTTATATGGAAATGTAAAGGATCTCAAATAGCAAAATGATTTTCTTTTTTTATTTTTAATGTTTTTATTTATTTTTGAAGGAGAGAGACACAGCATGAGCAGGGGAGGAGCAGAGGGAGGGAGACACAGAATCCGAAGCAGACTCCAGGCTCTGAGCTGTCAGCACAGAGCCTGACGCGGGGCTCAAACTCACAGACCGTGAGATCATGACCTCAGGTGAAGTCAGACACTTAACCGACTGAGCCACCCAGCCACCCCAGCAAAATGATTTTCAAAAAGGAGAACAAATTTGGAGACTCACAATAATTTCAAGAGTTATTACAAGGTTACAGTAATCAAGACCGTGTGGCAATCCTATAAGGATAGACACAGCTAATGGAGCACAACAGTGTCCAGAAATAGATCAATTGAGAAATAGATCAATTCAATAATGTTGCCAAGATAATTCAAGAAGAATAGTTTTTTCAACAAATGGTGATAAGACAATTATACTTCCACATGCGTTAAAATAAATTTTGACTGTTACCTGACACCATATAAAAATTAACTCAAAATGAATCAGAGGCTTAAGAATTAAAAATTAATACTTTTGGAGGGGGCGCATGGATGGCTTAGTTGGTGGAGATTGCAACTTTTGATCTCAAGGTTGTGAGTTTGAGCCCTATGTTGGGTATAGAGATTACTTATTTAAAACCTGAAAAAAAAACCTTAATACTTTTTTTTTTTTGAGTTTTGGATGACCTTTATTTGTGTGTGTAATTTTTTTCTCCCAGCTCAGCTATTTATTTTAGCATTTTAAGTTTTATTTTTAAAAAATTTACATCCAAATTAGTTAGCATAGAGTGCAACAATGATTTCAGGAGTAGATTCCTTAGTGCCCCTTACCCATTTAGCCCATCCCCCCTCCCGCCCCCCTTTCAGTAACCCTCTGTTCTCCATATTTATGAGTCTCTTATGTTTTGTCCCCCTCCCTGTTTTTATGATTTTTGCTTCCTTTCCCTTATGTTCATCTGTTTTGTCTCTTAAAGTCCTCATATGAGTGAAGTCATATGATATTTGTCTTTCTCTGACTGACTAATTTCACTTAGCATAATACCCTCCAGTTCCATCCACGTAGTTGCATGTGGCAAGATTTCATTCTTTTTGATTGCTGAGTAATACTCCATTGTATATATATACCACTCCTTCTTTAACCATTCGTCCATCAGTGGACATTTGGACTCTTTTGATACTTGGCTATTGTCAATAGTGCTGCTATAAACATTGGGGTGCCATGTGTCCCTTCGAAACAGCACACCTGTATCCCTTGGATAAATACCTAGTAGTGCAATTGCTGGATTATAGGGTAGTTCTATTTTTAGTTTTTGAAAAATCTCCATATTGTTTTCCAGAGTGGCTGCAAAAACCTTAATACTTTTAGAAGAAAACATCAGAAAAAATTTTGGGGACTTTGGGTTAGCCAAATATTTCTTACTAAGATGCAAAAAGCATGAATCATGAAAAAAATGATAGACTGGACATCCTCACAGTTTAAAAGTCCTGTTATTTAAAAGCACCTCTAATAAAATGATAATATAATGTAGAGACCAAGAGAAAATATTCAAAAGACACATATATAAAAAAGGACTTACAGGCACAGCTGGGTGGCTCAGTTGGTTAAGCGTCCAACTTCAGCTGAGGTCATGATCTCATGATTCATGAGTTAGAGCCCTGCATCAAGCTCTGGACTGACAGGTTGGACCTCAGAGTCTGGAGCCTACTTTAGATAATGTGTCTCCCTCTCTCTCTCTGTCCCTCCCCCATTCTCTCTCACTTTCTCTCTCTCTCTCTCTCTCTCTCAAAAATAAACATCAAACATTTTTAAAAAGGATTTATATGCATACTATATAAAAAAAAAACTTAAAACCCAGTAATAATGAGACAACTCAATTTTTTAAATGAGCAAAAGATTGGAACAGACATCTCCTCACATACAGATGGCAAATTAACACATGAAAACATGTCCAAAGTTATTAGTCATTATAGAAATGCAAATGAAGACAATAACACTACATATCTACTAAAATGGTCAAAATATAATAGACTGATCATATTAAATGCTAATAAGGATTTGGAGCAACTGCAACCCTCAGATAGTGCTGCTGGGAATGCAAAATAGCATATCAAGAAAACAGTTTGGACCTTTCTCCTGAAGTTAAATATACAAGTATATTTAACATACCACCCTTTTTTGGTATCCACTCTCCCCCAAAATAAATACATATGTCTACACAAGTACCTGTATGTTAATATTTACAGTTGCCTTATTCATAATGGTAACATTAAAAACACCTCAAATGTCCATCAACTGGTCAATGAATAAACAAATTGTGGTACAACCATAGAGTGGAATACTACTCAGCCATTGGACAAAAGGAAGTAATAGTATATACAAGAACATAGATGGATTTCAACAGCATTAAGCCATGTAAAATAAACCAGAAACAAAAGGCTTCATTCCATATGATTCCATTTATATGGCGAACTGGAAATGGCAAAACTATAGACAGAAGTTGGATCAATGGTTACCAGCAACTGGGAATTCACCAGTGCTCTCTTCCAGGACCTGTATGATCTCATCTTTTATATTAAAATATCTAATCCATTTGGGATTTATCATGGTGTTAGAAATTGATTCACTTTAGTTATTAAAAATCCCAACTTTTGATCAGACATCATTACATACCTATTAAAATAGCTAAAATATTAAAAAGTAAAAGTACCAAACACTGGCAAGAATGTGGGAAATCCAGATGTCTCATAAATTGCTGGTGGAAACATAAAATGGTAAAGCCACACTAGAAGAGTTTGGCAGCTTATTAAAAAATAAACATGGCTTTTTGTTCTCTACTTTTGGAAGCTCTTTTTATATTAGGGATACTAAGCTTTTGTTTTTGACATGCCATTCACACTCCTGGGCATTTGCCCCAGAGAAATGACTTAAGTCCACACAAAAACCAACTGTGGTATATTGGTATGATGGAATACCACTCAACAATAAAATGGAACATACTGTTAATACACGCAACAGGTTGGATCTCAAGGGGCTTATGTGGAGTAAAAAAAAAAGATATTTTCAATGGGTCACATATTGTATAATTCCGTTTATGTAGCATTCTTCAAGAGAAAAAATTAGTGGAGAATTAGTGGTTGCCAGGGGTTAGAGTTGTGTGGGTGGGGGAAAGGAGTGAGTGTGACTATAAAGGAGTGGTATGAGGGAGATATTTGACTTTTTATAATGTTTATTTATTTTTGAGACACAGAGAGAGAGAGGAGACATAGGGCAAGTGGGAGAGAGGCAGAGAGAGAGGGAGACACAGAGAGAGAGGGAGAGCAAGCTCCAGGGTCTGAGCTATCAGCACAGAGCCCAATGCGGAGATTTGTGGTTCTGCAAACCGTGAGATCACAAGTCAAAGTCGGATGCTTAACCGACTGAGCCATCTAGGTGCCACAGCAATCTCAACTTTTGAGGTGCTGCTTAAATCTTTTTCAATTTCCTAAATTTCCTTATGGAACTCAGCCTGTTTCTGGATTTCTGCTCTTTAGATTGGTCTGTTTGTCGACTCATTAGTCAATACCAATTATTTTAACTATAAGTATTTTATGTTTTAATATCTGGTAGGCCTAGCTCACCTAATCATTGGTGTTCTTTTTCAGGTTTTCTAGGTGATTCTTGCTTGTTTCTTTTTCAAAATTAACTTTTTAATCAACTTGCCATGTCCCAGAAAAAAGGATTTGATAGTACAGGAAATGATACAGTATAAACTTGACATCTTTATGATGTCAAACCTTTTATTCAGAAAATGTGGTGTATCTATTTAAGTCAGCTTTTGAATCTTTCAAAAGTGGTTTATAATTTTCCTCATATATGTATTGGATATTTCTTGTGTTGTTTAAACTTAAGTATTTTCTTTTATAGGGTGAAGAAATTCTACCAAGTGTTCTATTTGGCCTTTGTTTGCACATATGAAGCTATTCTTTTAAGTTCATATATTTTTAAGAGAGAGAGAATGAGAATGGGAGGAGGGGCAGAGAGAGAGTTAGAGAGAATTCCAAGTGGGCTCCTAGCTGTCAGCAAAGAACCTGAAACAGGGCTGGAACTCATGAACTGATTATGACCATGAGCCAAAACCAAGAGTCAGACACTGAACCAAATGAACCACCCAAGTGCCCACTATTGCTATTGTTTTTTAATATTCATTTTATAGCATGGGTTTAATGGATACAAAAAGAAAATAAGAACAATGGCTGGGCACTTGTTATATGGTATATAATTTTACATAAGTTATTTAATTCTCAAAATCAGACTTGGAGATACACAGTATTTCCTTTTTTTCAAGATTAGAAGATACATCTATAAACCTCAAAAGTAGAATGTGAATCTATGCTAATATGGCCCTAAAGCCCATGCTTTCAATTTCTAATCTCTTTTTCATGAATATAATCTACATGTAGAAATTTTGGAAAACATAAATATACAGATTTAAAAATTATTATAAGGTGGGCATCCATAGAACTACCACCTGAATCAAGAAATAGAATATTGTTAGCATTTGAGAAGTCGTGTACAGCTCTTCCCAATCACAACCCATACCTATTGTTTAAACCTAAGCACCTTCTCGACTTTTCTGGCAGTGACTTCCTTGGTTTCCTTTATATATAGTTTTACCATTTCAGTATATATTTCTAAACAACATAGTTTTGCCCATATTTATATTGTGTTTGAAATGGTACAGTATGTATTTTATGTTTGATTTATTCCAACATCATTTTTGTTGGATTTATTCAGATTGTTGCATGAAGCTATATAATTACTTTGTGATAATTATTGTTTTAAAAATTTTTTAATGTTTATTTATTTTTGAGAGAGAGAGAGAGAGATAGAATCCAAAGCAGGCTCCAGGCTCTGAGCTGTCAGCAGTCAGCACAGAACCTGACTCAGGGCTTGAACCCAAGAACTACAAGATCATGACCTGAGCTGAAGTCAGATGCTCAACCGATTGAGCTACTCAGGCACCCCTTGCATTTTTTTATTTTAAGTAGGCTCCATGCCCAATATGAGGCTCAAACTCATGACCCTGGGATCAAGAGTCACATGATCTACCAACTGAACCAGCCAGGAGCCTCAGTTATTTTATAGTATTGCTTTGTATGAATATGCTACAGTTTATTTACCCATTCTACTTTTAATTTGATATTTGTTGGATTTCTAGTTTGAGGCTATTACAAATTCTGCTGCTATGTGTATTTGTTTCACATGTATTTCTTGTTATATACTTAAGATATATCTCCGTCAAAGGATATGTGATTCTGTAAATTTGTTAGATAATTCTAAACTGTTTTCTAAAGTAGTTGTATCCATTTGTACTCTCACTTACTCTCAGTTCCAATTACTGTATATCTTCGCCAACACTTGGTATTATCAGTCTCTCTGATTTAGGCATCATACTGGAATATAAAGAGATATCACTGTCAATACATAATCTCCTGATTACTAATGAGATTGATCACTTTGTGTGTGTGTGTATGTGTGTGTGTGTGTGTGTGTGTGTGTGTGTGTTTATGCCATTTGACTTTTTGGTGAAGTATGTTTTCAAGACTTGACTATTTTTTTCCTACTTAATTGGTTTCTTAATGTGTAGGAGTTCTTTGTAGATTCTGGTTATGAACTCAGAATTTGTTTTATGTGTTACAAATATCTCCCACTCCATGTCTTGCCTTCTATTCTCTTAATGGTAACTTCTGATGAGCAAAAATTCTTAATTTTAATGTAGCCAAATGTATCAATTTTTTCCTTTGTAGTCAGTGCTTTTTGTGTCCTCATATTTTTTTTCCTAGTCCAAGGTCATGATAATATTCTCTTAATATTATCTTTAAGGAGAGACAATCCTGAAGAATGGCCCTCAAATCACTGAGTTGGGGGGTGCCTGGGTGGTTCGGTCGGTTGAGTGTCTGACTTTGGCTCAGGTCATGATCTCACGGTTTGTGGGTTCGAGCCCCACGTTGGGCTCTGTGCTGGCAGATTAGAGCCTGGACCCTGCTTGGGATTCTGTGTCTCCCTCTCTACCCCTCCCCCTCTGGCGCTCTGTCTCTCTGTATCTCACAAAAATAAACAAAAATGTTTTAAAAAAATCATTGAGCTGAGACAACAGTCTTATGCTTTGGGCTGGAATTTACACCACTGGCTCCCCTGGTCCTCAGGCCTTCACACTTGGGTTGGAATTATACCATGGACTTTCCTGGGAATAAGGCCAGGAAATCTTCTTGATCCATAGATTCAAGACATTCAACAAAACCCAAGTAGGATACATTTTTAAAATCCACGCACCAAGACACAACTCCAGATTGCAGATGGAATATCTTGGGATTCCTTAGCCTCCATCATTGTGTGAGATTATATATATATATATATATATATATATATATATACACACACATACATACATATATATAATCTCCCTCTCTTTCTCTCTCTACACATACACACACACACACACACACACACACACACACACACACAGATATTCTCCTACTGGTTCTGTTTCTCTGAACCTTAATACACCAAAAACCTAAAAGTAATCACATTAAATATTAATGGATGAAATATTTCAGGTAAATAATTGCCAGTCTAGATTAAAAACAACAACAACAACTGTATGTTACTTAGAAAAACACATTTTAAAAATATGCAAAAAGATTAAAGGCAAAAGTTTGGAAAAAGACACACTTTGTAAACACTAACCAAGAGAAATCTGGTATAGCATTTAAGCAAAATAAAAACCACTAAAGATAAAAGGCTCACTTAACTAGTGATGAAGGTGTAAGAATTGCATATTTGTATGTATCTAATAAAGTCTTAAATTACATAAAGTCAGGGGCACCTGGGTGGCTCACTTGGTTGAGCATCCTACTTCCACTCAGGTCATGATCTCACAGTTTGTGGGTTCGGGCCTTGCATCAGGCTCTGTGCTTGACAGCTTGGAGCCCGGATTGTGCTTCAGATTCTGGGTCTCCCTCTCTCTCTGCCCCTCCCACACTCACACTCTGTCTCTGACTTTCTCAAAAATAAATAAACATTAAAATACATAAAGTCACATTTGATGGTTCCACAAACAAATCCACATTCTTGTGAATTTTGTTTTGTGTGTGCAAAAAGGTGATTTTATTAAACCATGAGACAGGGCCCATGGGCAGAAAGCTGCACTGGGGTTGTAAAGAGTGACTCATTATATACTATCTTGTGAAATTCTTAACACATCTCTCACAATAATTAATGTAACAAGAGACAGAAAGTCAGTAAGAAAATAGAAGATTTGAACTTTATATTTTGTTGAGCATTTTTGTTATTTTCAGAGGGGGTATTTATCTGACTTACCTCTTCTGTCATTACCAGAAGCTATACACTTTCCATTAAGAGAAGGACACAGCAACAATTCAACAGCTGTCAACACTAAATATCTCGGTCAAGCAAAGATATATTTTTTTAAATGTTTATTTATTTCTGAGAGAAAGAGTGAGACAAAGCGTGAGTGGGGGAGGGCCAGAGAGAGGGAGACACAGAATCGGAAGCAGGCTCCAGGCTCCGAGCTGTCAGCACAGAGCCTGATGCGGGGCTCGAACTCACGGACCGTGAGATCATGACCTGAGCTGAAGTCGGACGCCCAACCGACTGAGCCACCCAGGCGCCCCAAGCAAAGATATTTCAAGATGACAAAGATTTTAAAGCCTACTTGAAAGTGAGGGTAAAAAAAAAATGATATTGGCCAGGAGGATGATAAGCAGAGACTAAGTTCTCTCCACAAAGAAACAAACAAAACAAAACAACAAAAAAACAGAATGAACAGTAATAATTGGAGCTTAGCATTAGGAGGAAGGAAGAAAATTCTCTTTGGGAATGGAAATAAACTTTGGTGGAAAATAAGATGTTATAATAAAAAAATTGCAGTGGATTTGAAATCATCCTGAATCTTCCTTTTACTAACTCTACACTCTTGGACTAGTTATTGACATTTTGAATCTCAGGTTATGCTTCCATAAAATAAAATCATTCTACCTACCCCTATAAGGGTTAAATTTTTCTATAATAGGTTCTCAGAGCACTGTACCTATTTTCCTTCAAGCAATTTATTACTGAGTGTCTACACTGTGTTAGGAGCCCATACAATGGTGAACAAGAGAGACTAGGTAATCATTATCTTCCTAGAGTCTGGCATGCTTGGCAGATAGCAAATATTCAATATGTATTTCTTTTTTTAAATGTTTTTAATGTTTATTTATTTTTGAGACAGAGAGACAGAGCATGAACAGGGGAGGGTCAGAGAGAGAGGGAGACACAGAATCCAAAGCAGGCTCCAGGCTCTGAGCTGTCAGCACAGAGCCCGATGCGGGGCTCGAACCCATGAACCATGAGATTGTGATCTGAGCCAAAGTCGGACGCTTAACTGACTGAGCCACCCAGGCGCCCCTTAATAGATGTTTCTTAAAAGATGAGCTTATATGAAAACAAAACCCATAATGAGTGCAAAAGAATTCGATAAATGGTAATAAAATATGTTATTATTACCTTTTAAGTAGTGTTCTTCTACTTCTTTTTTTAAATGTTTATTTATTTTGAGAGAAAGTGTGAGCTGGTAAGGGGCAGAGAGAGACGGAGAGAGGGAATCCCAAGCAGGCTCAGTGCTGTCGGGGCAGAGCTGGATGGAGGGCTCCATCCCACGAACTGTGAGATGATGACCTGAGCCAAAATGAAGTTGGATGCTCAACTGACTGAGCCACCCAGGTGCCCCTTAAGTAGTGTTCTTGATGCAGAAATAAGTGCACCATGTTCCTTCATATAAGTATATTTCATTAGAGATCAAGACTGAAAAAAAAATACATCATACTAAAGAAACATCCATTTAAAGTGAATTATTTAGGGGCACCTAAGTGGCTCAGTCAGTTAAATTCCAACTCTTGATTTACGGCCCAGGTCATGATTTCACAGTTCCTCAGCTGAAGCTCCACATTGGGCACTGCGCTGATAGTGCAGTGCCTGCTTGGGATTCTCTTTTTCTCTTTCTCTCTCTCTCTCTCTCTCTCAAAATAAGTAAATAAACATAAAAAAATAAAGATGAACTATTTAGAAAGTAATTTCAAAAACCAAAAATCATACGTTTAATGACAAAATTAAATATTCTATATGTTAAAAGTGCAAAAATATTTTTCCTCCATTTTATTTTCTATTACAAAAAATTAGATTTATGTATTGTCTATAAATAACTTCAAACTTATAAAAATAATTTAAACAGTGTACTATTAACAACTTTATACCTTTCATTTACATTTCCTAATTATTAACATTTTTGCTACATTTGTTTCCCTAATTATTAACAGTTTGCTACATTGAGTTCAGTGATTTGTAACACATCGCTACATTTGTTTTCTCCCGCAACCATTTGAAAGTAAATTGCAGATAGAAAGATACTTCTTCACGTCTAAGAACCTCAGCAAGTATCTCCTAAGGACTAAGACATTCAACATACCCACGATTTAACACTCCAGATATTTAATATTGGCACAATAACACAGTCTACTATATAAATTTCCCAACTGTCCCCAATTTCCCAATTGTTCATTTAGTAGCTTTTTTGATCCAGAATCCAAACAACAATCACAGACAAAATTTATCAAATCCCTTTAGTCTTATTTCCTACTTTTACTTTTAAGATACTGCTTTTTGAAGAATCTAGAGCTTTTATTTTGTTGAATGTCCCACAACTGTCTAATTGTTTTGTCACGATGAGATTCAGGTTAAACATTCTTGGCATTTGGGCAGGTGATGTGTCCTTCCCAAGTGCCTCAGATCAGAAGGCATAGATCTCCATTTTAAGATAATTCCATTATTAAATTGTTTTTAAAGACTTATTCCCTTTAACTATCACATTAGCTTTTGATTAGTACAACCCCTCTGTACAAGTATTCACAAAAGGTGGCAGCCTTTTCTGAATCTTTTCTGGTCTTTTCCAGTGGGAAAGACACTGGAATGAGATCTTAGGTTTAGTGTCCATTTGGCCAATGATTAGCGGTGGGCACCTAGGTAACTTTCTTAAAATCTTTATTGAGAGAGAACTGAGAATTGTGCCAGATTTCTAAAGATCCTTTGAGTTCTAAAATTCTGTGACTGTGAATCAAGCTGTACGAGAGACAGAACTGGACTTGGAATCAGGAGACCTGGATTTGAGCACCGGTTCGGCCACATACCAGCTATGCGAACATGCACAAGCCATTTAATCTCCCTAAGCCTCGCATAGATTTCACCCCGCGGAATTCGGAAGGATTAAGAGGGTTGTTGCATGTCAAAGCGCATTATAGACTGGTAAGAACTACCCGAATGTCAAGTATTATTTTATGATGTCCAGTTTTTCTCCTTTTTGTTTAGTCAACCAGAGAAAAACAACATAAAGTGAGACAGACCTCGTCAATTTAAGTTTTAAAACCAGAAAATGCCAGTAAAAGTCCTTGTGCGTCATAATCAGTGTGTGGAATGTATAGAACAGTTTTATTCCACACCTGCTTATGCTTTGATGATAAACACTGACTAAAGTTACAAAGAGGTACTCACTTGTACAGGCCGGTCCCTCATAAGATGGTGATTGCTCTTGGGATCCCCAATTTGGCGGGGACTGTATGAGAATGGTCACGAGTACTTATAAACTAACTTCCTCACTCGGTGATCACTTTGGTGTTGAGCCCTCAGGTCCACCGGAGAGGACGGTAACCTGAGGCCAACGCAGAGGGGAAGTTGTCCTGATTTTCTAGTGAGTAGGGCAGCCCTGAAACAAACGAAGCCTCCCGGGGCTGAAGGCATGTTTCCTCCCGAGCCAGTTAGTGGGACCTGTCACCCAGGCCACCCTCAGAGCCCTCTATGTTCTTTATTTTCCAAAACTGCCCCGCGGTTTCTTTCCGGTCTTTTGATTGGAACTCGGGGAGCCTAGTTCTTTAGTGCACACTGGCCCCATTTTTTTCGATTATTCAGCAGGTCTGATAAAGTATCTCTCTGGAGGAGGTTCAGGGCGCGCACACGCCCCTCGGTCTGTGTTGAGTAACACGCGAACTATCTATGCCGCGAAGTGCCTGACACTATTGTTGCTCAAGTCTCCAGACGCTGCCAGAAAATGGCTAACGAAGAGGCGGGAGAACCGCGGCGCAGCGGACGTTGGTGCGGTTGGACGTGCCTGACCTCCCAGCCCACGCAAGGGGTCGCGCCGCCCAGGTGGCCGCGGCCGGCTCTGAGGAGCGCGCCGGACGCCGTCCCCTGCGCCAGTGCGCACGCGCGCCCGTCATCCGGGTGCTGGCTGCGGCTGCAGGTTGCGCTGGGGTGGCGGACAGGGGGCGGGGCCAGCGGCTCATTGTGCGCAGCGCTGCGCGGCGCCGGCGGCCGCTGAGGCCTGGGTCGAAGTTGGCGCTGCTGCCGCCGCCCTGCAGCCCACTCGCTGCCTCGGCAGCGCGCTGCTCTTCTAAAATGGCTGCCGCTACCGGTGCTGTGGCAGCCTCGGCCGCCTCGGGTCAGGCGGAAGGTAAAAAGATCACTGATCTGCGGGTCATCGATCTCAAGTCCGAGCTGAAGCGGCGGAACTTAGACATCACCGGAGTGAAGACCGTACTCGTCTCCCGACTCAAGCAGGTGAGGCCCGGCGAGGTCCGGGAAGGGGAGCTTAGGCCGCGCCTCGGAGCCCCCACTTCCGCCGCAGCCCCCGGCCGCCGGCAGCCGCCGGGACCCGCGGGGCGGCGCGGTGAAGAAGCCCCGGGCGGCGCCCGCGCGCGCGGGGAGGGTGAGGACCCTCCCGCGGCGCCCCCGCCCCCGCAAGCCGGGCTGGGCCTGCGAGGGGCCCGCGAGGCGTCCGGGACCGGCCGTCGCAGCCGTGCGCGCCCCTGCCTCCTCCGGGACGTCCCCGCCAGGCTGCGAGGGCTGCGGACGGCCGGCGCGGCCTCCCAAGGGCGATCGTGGAGACCCGGGAGGCGCTCGGTCCCCAGTCTTTGGCGGTAGTGAGCGCGTGCATTTCTTGGCCTCGGAGGGACTGGTTACTTTGGTGACTTCTGCGAAGTTACCGTTTAATTGTGCCCAACCGTTTCCTCCCCATCTTGTGGGGGGAATTGGTAGTGGGAGTTGAGGGGTGGGTCAGAGAGAGGGTTTGTTTTTCGCTGGGTTTTCAGTTTTTGCATCAGAGCAGTAATCTGCTTTTTCATCCCTGATTATCTTTCTGGTTTGAGTGAGCGGTGGAATGGTAGTACAGGAGAAATAAGGCTGCATTATAGAAATTAGGAGAGCTCTTTTTAGTTATATACTTTCATAGCTAGCAACTTTTCTGCAGTTGAGAATGTTTAGACTTTTGTTCAGTATGATAATATGTGATATTTAATTATCTCGACTCGGTAGAATTTAAAACTCCATGTGATTTTGGTACCTAATGGTATTTCCCCGTGAAAGTTTCTCACACTCGTGTAGTTTAATTGCTCTTTTTTGAAGTCGGTTTATGAAATGACTGGCAATTCTAATGTCTTGAGGCTTGAGGTTTGCTAATTTTTTTTCGTTTTTATAAAATAAGTTTAGATAGATTGTGTAGCATATTAACTTCTCTTTCTAATGTAGGCTATTGAAGAGGAAGGAGGCGATCCAGATAATATTGAATTAACTGTTTCAACTGATACTCCAAACAAGAAACCAACCAAAGGCAAAGGTTGTTACGAGTTATGAACATATTTTAAAATATATTTTGGTTATATAACTTGCCTCTGCTCTTGTGCCACTTGCCCTGTTTATATAGTGCTACTCTTTGCTATTTCCCTCTGGCACTCTGCCTTCTTGGGTCAAGGAAGAAAAGTTACTGTTGCCAGGCTCTGGGTAACTTGTAGCCCTTAAGATTTGGCTGAAGCTGACCTGAAAGTGAGACCAGTTCTTTATTGCTTCCAAAAAATTACAAAGTCAAGTTTCATAATGTTTCTTCCTTCATAGTGTGAAGACCTGAAGAATAAAATGCAGTTTAATACATGTCTACCTTGCCCCACAATTGGCAGAGTATTGATGGAATTCCTTCCAAATCTTTCACCTTGACTCCTGCTGTTTTCTCTAATATATTAAAATTTTATAACCTTTATGTTTAGTATTTTGTTTGACATGGTGAACTTAATTTCCATTTATGCTATTATA
Source organism: Panthera uncia (assembly GCF_023721935.1). Classification (NCBI taxonomy): domain Eukaryota; kingdom Metazoa; phylum Chordata; class Mammalia; order Carnivora; family Felidae; genus Panthera; species Panthera uncia. Next base: position 99,063,453 of record NW_026057582.1, on the reverse strand, counting down.
CATTTCTGATTTTCAGTGAAATTCAAAAAGACCTCACCAATCATACTAACAAGGTAGGGGAAAAATCCATGATTAATTAGCTTTAAAAAAAGTTTTAAATTATAGGGATATGTTAAAGATTTTAATTTTATAACTTTTAAATTAGGCTACAATATATTTCCAGGATATGATTTAATGAATAGGTAAAAAGTGGTTTTAAATTAACACTTTGATGATATAAATGGGACTTAGGTGTTTTAAAAATATTCTGGTAATTGAAATCTTCATTTGAATAATTACAAATTTCTCCCACCCTCCCATAAGGATAGTGGTAGAGGGTGAACATGATGTGGATATCTGGATCCAGGTACCTATTTACAAGCTCCATGTAGAGTATGTCATGGATAGCTGCAGAATTTTTAAAAATCTCACTTTCCTTATTGCTTTAAGTGATCCAAATACCACTCTATCTGCCTTGAACCAGATTGACTGTAACTAGAGTGAAATAATTTAACATTTGATCTTAAGCAATCTGTAGGTACTAGGACTGGATAGATCTTGATGCCATCTCACTATTTGAGTCTTCATATGTTTGCAAGAGTTCCCCTTTTGTGCCAAAGGAAATTGATAAAGGCTAAGGAGTATTTCCTGGGTAGGATGGGAATGACAGGTGGAAATGGAGTTTAGAGGAATAACACAGTTATCTTGAAGATCTGTGGCTTTTAATGTAACTGACACAGTGTATCACTTTGAGAGATACATTTCCCTGTGTTTAGAGAAACTTGTGCTGAGGAGCGTATGCTGACAAACCAGCGGCTATTTCAAAATGAAGGATAAAAATTTTGGAAATAAAGTTTATCAGGAATTAACCATATATCTTATAGTGATTTTGATTCATGTCATTTATTTAGCACCTTGTGATAGTTTAACAGATGCCATGTATTAATCATAGTTCCACATTATTCAAGCTGATTATCGATTTTAGCATCTGAAGTAAACTGCATCTGATTTGTTCATTCTCACCTATTTTTAATTTCTCTGTGTATCTCTTTTTCAGTTATTAGGAATTTCATTCATCTAACCCTTAGAAATAATTTCAGAAGTATAAAATTTTAAGTTTTTCTTTTTTCTATATACAGTGTGTGTGTGTACATATGATCAATTCATTTTTTTTCCTTTATGTGGATTATTAGGATACTTGAACTTTAATTTTTCCATAACACTGTTGTGCAGGTGTCTTGTGGTCTTTAGTTAGAAGTTGTAACATTTAATCTTTTGTCTGTAGCAGGCTACTACTGAGTACTTAATGGGACTCATTCTAGAACATGCATGATAAATAGCTCTTATCTCCTTAAATTCCATTTATAATTGTACTAAAAATTCTATGAATTACAAAGACATAATGTAAATCCCAAACTAAGAACCTGGTTTGAATCAATGTGCAATTAAATGAAAGATGCCTATAAATAAGATTATTTTAAATTTTAAATTAAGTTTAAACATAATATTTTAAAAATTGAAATTTAAATATGGAAACTTAAAAATATCAATAACAATTTTAAAACCAAGAACTTGAGAAATTAAAGTGTTAAAGTGTTTTAATGTGGTGCCATTTTTTTCAGTCTAATTGCTGAATTACTGCATTAAGTTCTTTTTTCCAAATCGTATTTCACTTAAAAATATCTAGCTTGAAAATAACTTCATTTTGGTCATACTACCTTTCCTTCAGTGATCTGTTTCCTTTTTTTTTTTTTTTTTAAATTGGAATTTTTACTAGATCATCTGTAAGGTTCTTTGAGTTCTGAAATTTAATGATTATATATAGCCAGGAGCCAGAAGAAAAATGCTTTCTGTTCAATTAAAATAGATGTATAAGGAAGGAAGAGTAGAGCTCATAGGTGCTCAATCATTGTAAATATTCTTTAGAACAGATTATTAGAAAAGGAAAATGAAGGGATTACTCAGAGGTAGTCATGTAGACATCAGCAAGATACAGCATATAATAGCTTGTCAGGGAAAAAAAATATTTCTTATGATCATCTTAAGGTAGCAAATAAAAGTTCAAATGATGTTAAGAAAGCAAGAGATTAAGCTTAATGGACCTGGAAAATTATGTGAAATATTAAGCTTATTGTTATAAATGCAGGGTCGCTATTTCTTTAAAAAATTTTGTATGTTATAATGTTTCTGCTTAGGGGCACCTGGGTGGCTCAAACGTTCGACTTTGGCTCTGGTCATGGTCTCACGGATCATGAGTTCGAGCCCTGCGTCGGTCTCTGTGCTGACAGCTCAGAGCCTGGAGCCTGCTTTAGATTTTGTGTCTCCCTCTCTTTCTGCCCATCTCCCACTCATGCTCTGTCTGTGTTTCTCAAAAATGAATAAATGACCGGGCGCCTGGATGGCTCAGTCTGTTGAGCGTCCAACTTCGGCTCAGGTTATGATCTCACAGTTTGGGAGTTCGAGCCCCGCATCCGGCTCTGTGCTGACAGCTCAGAGCCTGGAGCTTGCTTCAGGTTCTGTGTCTCCCCCTCTCTCTGCCCCTCCCATGCTCTGTCTCTCTCTGTCTGTCTCTCTCTCTCAATAATAAATGTTAACAAAAATTTTTTTAAATGAATAAGTTAAAAAATTTTTTAAAAAATGTTTGTGTTTAGACAGAGGGAAGAGGGATCTGTATTCTTAACTGTATTTTAGAGTATTTAAAAAACGTAGTTATTGCAAGCATAAGCTTGTAATAAATTTTGATAATGTTATAGTTGGTTCTAATATTTATAAAATCTGTTTGCATGCAGTTAATATGGTGAAACAGTTTGTAGCTTATACTAATTCTCCCTTCTGAGTGTTTTTACATACAGCTCTCTTTGCTATGAACTTTTTACTAAGTAACATAGAAGAAAGCTTTACCGGGGAAATTTATTGTCCTATTATTTGGGTGTGTGTTAAGAAAGCAGTTAAACAGGTAGCGCTAACTCTTCATTAACTTGTTTTAGAGATTATAGTTTTAAGGTTTCTTTTGCTTTACTTAACAATGGCATATCGCATCCTTTTGATTTGCAACCCTTAGAGTCACCTCTGAACTGTAGCAGAAGTTATTTTATGTGGTTAATCAGTGTAGTATTCAGACGAATTGTATATAACGCAGTACTTATGATGAAACACACTTGCAATACGTGTAGTCTTAGTAAAGGTTCAAACTATTACGTGAAATCTGATTCTTTTTCCTCCTGTAGAGACAAGTATAATTTTGGGTTATAGGTTTATCCAAACACCTGATGCCTAATTTTGTGTGGAAACTACCACAGACAATGAAGTTAGTTACATGTTTACTGTGTAAAGCTTTCTGAAATTTATGTCTGATAAGGATATAGTAAACTGCATAAAATATATTTAATATAATACAGTATTCTAATGTACTTTAATTCTTGCCTTTTTTTTTTTTAAACTTAGTTTGTTGGGTGTTAAGGAAACTAATCAGAACTGTGGCATTGACAAGGGCTTTGGGGACAGGATTGTCAAAAGGATAGCCTTTTGGATACCCACTAGGCTAGAAACTTTCTGAGGGTAAGGACATAATCTTCATTTACATTAGTCTCTGTATACCTATCATAATGCTAGGCATATAATAGATACTCAGAAAATATTTGTTGGATGAATATTGACAGCCATATGATGGCTTTTTTAACTGCTTTTAGAAATGCTTATTTTGGTACTTACTTTAATTGTCTGTTTCTTTGTTGGAAGCATGTATGTCAGAGATTAATAGTGTGTTCCCTTCGAGAGGTACCTTTCCCAGTGGCAGTGGTGGCTCCCCCTTAAGCACTGACATGTAAAGTGTACTTACTCTTAGAACACATGAATCATTGCAACAGCCTTTTATTCCTTACCACTTTGTTGCTCTGTTGGAACTCCTCATAACTTTTGCTAGAATATTGTCCAGGCTTAGAAGTTGTGTATGTCATTTTTGCATCCGCAAGTCAGACCTTTTACCTCCGCCATTAGAACTTGCATTTTGTCTTACGCAGTTTATATGGTGGATTATGTTTATCATCAAAACACTTGTGTACTTTTTCCAGCTGTTTAATTGTGTCAAACATGGTGTGTATCAAGGTAGGTAGAATTTTCTAGTTCTTTAAGACAGTGTGCTTCTTCCAAGTTAGTCCTCTTCTAGGCATTCTAAATTAGGGGCAGAGGGCTTCAGACTTTAACTCCTTTTTTGTGAACTCCTCTTTCATGAAAATAAAGTATTAGTTGTCCAGGAACTAGGGGAAAAAAATATTTATTACTAGTTGGTAGCGTCCGAAATGACTTTAACGAACAGGTTGAACAATGATTTAGGGTGTAAGGGTAGAATTCATGGGTTTATTTAATTGACTCTACTATAGTTCTCATGTATATATCATATAAAAGGGCCTCAAGGTTGTGCATTTCTAGGAGTTAACCGTTCTCATCCTGAATTCCACAGCCTAAGTTAGCCATCTATGGCAGATCTGGTACCCTGGAATAGTAGTTTGCAATATAGCTTTACAGTATTGTTTTCCTGATTATTAAAGTGAAGTAATGTTCATTTAAAAAAATTGAGTAATCTGGAGAAGTACTAAAAAGTGAAAATTGCCTATAATTCCACCACCCTGAAACTATCACAGGTGTTACTTGTTTATCCAAGGTGTGTGTGTACATGTACTCATAGATTTATGTTTACGGATTTTTTTTTCAACAACTAAAATAGGCTCACATCATACATGGTGTTTTGTTAAAGGCAGATAAAATTGAAATTTTCTCTAGTCTGGAGAACCTGAAAACAGTAGTCTTCCTCGTACATTCTTTTCATTCTACCTAGCTGCTTATTTATGCTCAGTCGTCCTAGGAACTATGTTAGAGTCATTTTGAGTTTTTAAAAATACAGATACCAGGCTCCTGCCTCCTCAGAGATTTGGTTTTGGCTGCTCTGTTGGGGGCATAGGCTTCATTATTTTCTAAAAGTTCCCCAGGTGATTCTCACACAGAGTTAAGAATGGCTGACTGATCTAGACTAGAGCTTGAAGCTTGGCACCATTCTCCTTTACCTCTTTCTGTTTGGCAGTTTTGTGTACTTTACATTTTCCAAAAAACTCCACACCATTTTATTTGATTCTGACAGCAGGACTTAGAGTTAGCCAGGAGTATTTTATTTTTATTGGTAGAATAGATAAGTAACCCATTAAAAATTGAGTTACATTTTTGCTGCCTTTTAAAATCTCTGTGCGTGTGTGCATTTTGTGTGTGTGTCTTTGTTTATAGTTTAGTTATCTATAGATGACAAAGTTGACAAATTTTTTAAACTATATATTTGGGGGCACCTGGCTGGCTCATTTGGTTAAGCTTCCGACTTTGGCTCAGGTCATGATCTCACAGTTTGTGAGTTCAAGCCCCACGTCGGGCTCTGTGCTGACAGCTCAGAGCCTGGAGCCTGCTTTGGATTCTTTGCCTCCCTCTCCCTACCCCTCCCCCATTTGTGGGTGTATATGTGCTCTCTCTCAAAAATAAATAAACAATGGGGCGCCTGGGTGGCTCAGTCGGTTGAGCGTCCGACTTCGGCTCAGGTCATGATCTCACACTCTGTGAGTTCGAGCCCCGCGTCGGGCGCTGTGCTGATGGCTCAGAGCCTGGAGCCTGCTTTGGATTCTGTGTCTCCCTCTCTGTCTGCCCCTCCCCTGCTCATGCTCTGTCTCTCTCTGCCTCTCGAAAATGAATAAACGTTAAAAAAAAAAAAAACTTAAAAAAAAAACATTAAAAAAATAATGTTGGTGTTTTCTGGATTTATAATGAATAATTATCTGCAGATTAAAAAATATATAAAAAACGACCTATTGGATGGCTGCTATTAGGTCTTTTAGAAAAATTTTATTACTAAAATATTAGTCTAATAGAAGAGATGTTAAAACATTGTATGCAATTGTATGCAAACAATTAACACAAAGCATAGTCTGATTATTTTTAAATATTGCATGTGATTGGGGACAGGGTGTTGCTGGAAACATTCATGTTCAGTTTGGCTTATATTCTGATTTCCTCCCCTCTTAAATCGCAATTTTATGACTAACCATTTCTACATTTTATATTTTGTAAATGTTTATAGGGAAGAGTTGCTCAAGTCACAAAGTTTTTTGGCAAAATTACTTTAAACCTACTTATTGTGTGGAGTTTTTTGTTTTTGTTTTTGGAGGTGTTTCTGAACTTGAAAAGGAGAATTGCAAATCCTTATATGACCATTTTGCCTTTGGAGGAGAAAGCCAATTTATGACCCAGAATCCTTTATTCATAATTCTGAAATACAAAAGTTCTAAAAATTGGGTTTTTTTCTTAAGTTTGGTGGCAAAAGTGAAGCTGTTTAAGGCCTTGATTTATTTATAGTCTTGATTTATCTTATTTGGCATGAATGTGCATGTATTTCATTGCACAAATATTTCTGTGATTGGTTGGGAGACCCTGTTCCAGAAGCCACTGGGAAATTTAGATTAATAAATTATATATATACATATATATGTATATATATACATTGTACTCTTCTAAAATCTGAAAATTCTGAATTATCCTTAATTATAAAATTTAAGATCTGTGGACCTATAAACATTTATGTTGCATAAATAAAGAGCTGTTTCTAGCGTCATCTTCCTTTGGTGTAAACATTTTTACTTTGCCATTTTATCCTAGACCCTAAAGTCACACGAAGAATATTGCAGTGTTTTTATATGAAATTCTCTAATTCCAAAAATAGCCATGTGTTACTACTATGGATAATTTAAGATGTGATAAATTAATTTTACTTCTATTTGTATTTTGATATTCAGACTATCTTTACTGCTCAACTAATTTTCTAGTTTAGTTCCTCAAAGCATTAAAGTTAGGTTTCAGGGGTGACTGGCTGTCTCAGTCTGTAGAACATGAGACTCTTGATCTTGGAGTTGTGAGTTTGAGCCCTACGTTGGATGTAGAGCTTACTTAATTTTTTTTTTTTTTTTTTTTTTTTTTTTTTTTTTAATTTTAAACGGGCACCTGGTTGGTTCAGTCAGTGGAGTGTGGGACTCTTGATCTTGGCGTTGTGAGTTCCAGCGCTACATTGTGTGTAGAGATTGCTTAAAAATAAAATCTTAAAAAAAATATTAGGCTTCAATAACATTAAACTTTAAGTTAGCTCTCATCCTGGTCATACTACTTTCCTTTGCACCAGTTCCCATTTCTGTGGCACGTGCCTGAATCCTTGAAGGATTAAAGATTAGTTGATTAACTTGCTGTAGGAGTTTTGATAGCACAGGCTTAAATGAGAGAGCTATAAATGGTTACTGACTGTACAAAAAAGTGCCAAAAGTGATGTTGTTTATTGGAGTTTGAGGAGGATTTGGTTTTTCTTTTAAGTTACTTCTCATCTGTGACCTAAGTTAGGAATTCATAGAGGTACTTTGTAGCGTCATTGAAGTTGCGAATTTATAGGCCTTACTGACAGGATGGGTTTGCACATGTTTCTAGTTTGACTGGCCTGCTACCTCTTACCTTTTGTCCCCGTGAGAGCTGAATAGCAATCCAGACCTTGTTACATCCAATGTATGATTCACTCCATTATCAGTCAGGTAGCACATCTGCTCATTATATAACATTGTACTAGGTTCTGGGCTGGATGATGATCATCAGAGCTTATTAAAATGTGAGTTATATTTTATATGAGGAAAGGATGATACTTTTTTCAGTAAGGAAGAAATTACTGTATAGTTTCTAATTCAACATGTGTAAAGTAAGCCCAAAGTTACGAATTATGAAATCACTCAAAAGCTAGAGTGTAAAATTTCATGTTTTTTTTTAAATTTTGGAATTATCAAAGGTGTCTTTATATAAAGTTTGTTCATTCTAAATATACAGAACAAAAATGATGTCAGCTCATCTGTGAGACACCAACCAGAATTTTCTTATATTGTCTAAGAATTTAAAGGTCAGTTTCCCAAAATGGTAAAATTTCAGTTTTCTTAAACACCGTGTATCTATCAAATTATTGCTACGGTTTTATCACTGTATGTTTGAAAATCTTGTCCTTGTGGTTTTTATGTTTACAAGCTGATACATTAAATTTCTAGTGCTTTCATGTGATAGATCTGTTTAAAACAGTACGGGGTAGCAAAGTTGGGCCCTTTTGTGTACCTCTGCTTGTTGCCTATTTGTCATGCGGCATTTTAACGTGATACAGTAGACTTAAACATTTTATAGATGTGGCTTTGAGATCCTCTCTTTATAAGACAAGAGATAATAGTATTAACGATAGGCACATTTGTAGCTACTCAAAGATCTAATGGCTTTGTGGGTTTTGAGAAGTGGGAATATAGGCCTAGGTTTAAATTGAAGCACTACCTTCACTAGCTTTGTAATCTGAATAATTTTTCAGCAATAGTTTCCTCTTTTATAGAATGGGGATAATAGTTTCAGATTAGTTATGATGATAAATAAATACATTAATGTATACAAAACATTTATCCTGGTACCTGGACCATGGAAGCCACATAAGCAGGGATAGTGACTGCTGGTGTTATTTTTGTTGCTGTGGTGTAATTTGGTTTTCCTTTAAGTAAACTAAAGCAAGTGAAATTCACCACAGAATGTGCAAAGCATATGTAGTTTGTCATAATGCTGAAGGCTGCCGTTTTAAAGATGGTATCTTCAAACTGAGTTAATTAACCACTCCTTACTAGGATAATGTCTTTTAAGTAGGTCATAGTAAGATGTAGTGGAAAGAATTTAGGACTGGAAATGAGAAGCCTTGGCATCCTGTTCTAACAATGCTATTTACCAGCTTTGGGCAAGCTACTTAACCTCTCAGGCTCATTTTCTCTTTCATAATATTGTGATTACCTGCCCCATGTACCATATGGTGCTTAGAAAAATCAATTGAACTTTTTTTTTTCCCACATGCTTTGTAAATTGTAAAGCAGGTTATAATCATAAGGAGTAAATACTGTTTGCAAACGTTCTGAAGGAGTTCCCCCCAAAGCTCTACTCTGTAGATTACTTGGTGGTGTGTTTTGTGGTCCTCTATTTTTAAAAAGCTTTTTTTTCCCCAAAAGAAGCATCTTCAAGGTTTTTGTACTGCGGAACTTTATCAAGATGTGATGGAATGTAGTGAGCTCTTTCTCACCTCATACCATTTCTTTTCCATGGGAGGAACATCTTCACTTATTTTTTTTTTTAAATATATTAATAGATGCTTTCTGACTAGCAGACTTTGTTGTCCTTTGTAGTAACTTCCATTTTTTTAAATGTTTATTGAGAGAGAGAGCGAGCATGCATGCATGTGACTGGGGGAGAGGCAGAGGCAGAGGGAGAGAGAATCCCAAGCAGGCTCCATGCCTGAAACTCTACGCTCACATTGTTCATAACCTGAACCGAAATCAGGAGTCACTGACCGAGCCACCCAGGTGCTTCCCTTGTAGTAACGTCTAATTTCTATTTTCCCTAAAATACAAACACCAACATTGCAAATAGGAAGTGAATGGCACACAAGCTTCACACTTTGTCTTTTGAGTCACACAAGTCCTTAAGAGACAGGGACAAGCCCTCTTAGCCCTCTTTTACCTCAGTGGGTTAGAAGCACAAAAACAAACCTCCACTCTTCAAAAAAATTTTTTTTGACATTTTATTTTATTTTTCAGAGACAGAGCGAGACAGAGCACGAGTAGGGGAGGGGCAGAGAGGGGGAGACACAGAATCCAAAGCAGGCTCCAGGCTCCGAGCTGTCAGCACAGAGCCCAAAGCGGGGCTCAAAGTCTCATGACCGCCTGCTCATGACCCGAGCTGAGGTCGGCCACTCAACCAACTGAGCCACTCAGGCGCCCCCAAACCTCCACTCTTTTTTTTTTTTTTTTTTTTTTTTAACGTTTATTTATTTTTGAGACAGAGAGAGACAGCGCATGAACGGGGGAGGGGCAGAGAGAGAAGGAGACACAGAATCAGAAGCAGGCTCCAGGCTCTGAGCCATCAGCCCAGAGCCCGACGCGGGGCTCGAACTCACGGACCGTGAGATCGTGACCCGAGCTGAAGTCGGACGTTCAACCGACTGAGGCACCCAGGCGCCCCAAACCTCCACTCTTAATACTGTTTGCCACATACCTGGAAGGATCAGAATCTTGTTGCTTTTTTATCACTCCTTTGAGGAGAGGGTTTCGTATTGGAAGTACATGGAAGATAGGGGCTGTTGAGGAGACTAGGGAAAGGGAGGTACACTGACTTTTTTTACAGCTACCTTACCCCTAACCCTCTACCCTGGGGGTCACAGAAGCTTAAGATAGGTACATGGTAGTCCCTGTTTTAGGCAAAGGGAAAAGTTGATTAGTTGACCTCAGGAAAGAACATCCATTCAGATTTCAAAATAAATGCATTTTTAAAAAATTTAAATATTATAGTTCCAGCAGTTGTGTTTTTTACACTATTTCTGATGCATGTGTTAGTAGGTTTTTATGGAGCAACCTGAAAATGTGAACTTCTGGCATTGGCTTGGGGGAAAATATGTATTTCTTTAAATGTGGAAAACATTTTTAAAGTTCCAACAACTGATTTGTAAAGTTTGAAGATGCGAGTTGGGTGGAGGAGACCTGTAGTCTCTCTGGAAGCTATTAGCAGTTTTCAGTCTGAAGGAGTTTCTCCTTGCCTTAATATTTGGTTTATATTTAGGCCTTTGGAAAAATACAAAACAAGCATAAAAGCAGTCCCTGTACTTAAGGAATTTCCTTTCTATAATGGTGAAGTAAGATGTGTTTGAGAGTACCAGGCATATTTTATCAACTGATGGAGTGTAAGGTGTAGATTAAAGTATGAGTATTTTATTGCAGAGAAAGCTTGTTGAAGAATAGCACTAGGGATGGCTTTGTGGGGACATGAGCCTTGAACTTAACTATCAGATGTCTGGTGATAGACACAACACCGTTGAAGGGTGCTGCTACTTAATGGGAGAATTGAAGAGGAGAGTTTGAGTGGCATAAAGGAAAGTGTATTACGTATATCAAGTCAGTTAAGATGAAGAGTTCATGTTAGGATTATTTGTGCAGTTTGTTTTTGTGAAACAGCATGACATTCTCAAAGCTTTTTTGTTTGGGACAGCTATGAGCAGGTGGTTTATAAGCAGTTCACATTAGTTTGGTCGATGATTTGGGAGTAGAGAGTGATACTGTGGGGTAAACTTTTCCAAATGTTTTTTGCTCTTAAAGTAATAAAATACTGGTTGTTAGCCCATTTTCCTTCTTTCGCAGGTAAAAAACAGGAAGCAGATGAGTTGAGTGGAGATGCTTCTGTGGAAGATGATGCTTTTGTCAAGGTAAAGTGTTAATTACTCAGGTTAAGATGTTTGTTTTGAGTGTAGTATTTTGCATGATGAATTCATGCAGTTTACTTGAATAATAGATGTATGTAGGTAAAATAAAGATAGAGACCTATGTAGTATTGTCAATCTCATCATAGTTGAAAAATACAATAACTGTCTTTAGTTGAATGAGACATAGGGCCAAAAATAATTTTTGTCCAGGTCTTTAAGTAGAAATCAAACATAGATGCCAGAGGAACAGCTACAGGATAATTGATATGTTAGTTCCTGGACAAAGTGCTGCAATGAAGGTATTGATAATTTATTTTTCATCTTCCCATTGCATTTAGCTTCTGTATAAAATATACAAACTAGCTTAAAGTAGTCCTTAAAATGGAGAGAAGATTGCTGATGTGTTGCTACTTAGGAAAGATCAAATTAAGAAATGTGTTTTGCTTTTTAAAGATAAATAAGCCAGTTTCTTTTGGCTAAAAATTAATGTATTTCAAAACTGACCAATCAGAAAAATAATGTATATAGTTTTAGCTGGAGTTGTGGCAGTTCTGTGTACTAAGTTATTTTTAATCACAGGGTTTTTTTTTTTTTTCTTGGTGTGTGTGTGTGTGTGTGTGTGTGTGTGTGTGTGTTTACTAATGTGATCTGCTCCTTACTGATCATTAGGTCTTAAGTAGTGTGGCATTTGTAGGAATTATTTAATGACCATAATTCCTCTTAAATTATGTACGTTTATACCCCCATATATTCTGTTCTCTGTGTAGTTAGTCCATATGGTCATAACATCTCTGGATGTCTGTGTGCTCTACCGTGAAGTTAGCTTGTGTCCATTCACCTGGCCATCTCTTCCTACTGCTTAGCTCTCTCCCCTCCCCACGTTACAGGGACACACAGACCACAGAGTATACCACATGCCCTACACTTTGCACCTTGCACTTTGAGGGTATGCAGAGAGAAAGAAATTCATGGTGAGGATTTAACTTTGAAATCAGATAATTTTAGGAAATACTTGCCCAAGGAGCCATTAAAATTGATGATTGCATGCCTGTAACTAGCTTTTGTTTGAGCCTTTCAGAACTCTCCAGTCTCTGTATTCTGTTATTCTTGTGATACATCTTCCTTTAGGTTTGTTTCTTTGTTCTTATTTTCTCCAGGTATCTTCACTAGTGCGTGTATGACTGAGTAAAAACTATCCATAACCTGGAAAAACATTGTGGTTTAGTAAAAAACTTTTAATTTTCAAATATCTCTGTTTCAGCTCTTCAGTTCACAAAAATCTCACATTTGTTTGAACTGTTAGGAGATAGATATGTCCATTCAGCATAATAGTATTGTCTCATGTGCTGCAAAGGATAGCTTTGTGTTGTTATTAAGTGAACCTGGTCATAATGTCTAGAAGAACAGAAGAGCTTAAAAAAAAAGTCCTATTTAAATAAATCTTCAGTTCCTTCTTTGTACTTCTTTTTTCACTTTGGAAGTAACGGCATATATGATGTATTCGATTGAAATAAAGTGAATATGCTTATTTCTTAGAATTGGTAAATTTTAGAATTTATACAGTAGTGGTAAGTAAGTATTACCTATTGTCTAGACATGAATAATAGAGTAATTGCTTTCATTTACAAGTGAAGAGAATGGTCCACGTTGGCATTTCAGAATAAATAAAGTCCCCTGGGTGATTTCCCTTAGTCGATTCTCTTTTTTCTTTTTTCTTTTTTCTTTTCTTTTCTTTTCTTTTTTCTTTTCTTTTCTCTTCTCTTCTCTTCTCTTCTCTTTTATTTTCTCTTTTTCTCTTCTCATTTCTTTTCTTTTTTCTTTTCTTTTCTTGCCTTTACCCCTGTTACATAATCATCTACTCCCATTTTCAGTCTCCAATGTTCCTCACTCATAGGTTGTGAGGTTGGTGAAACCTACTGCCCCAGAAACATCCTGCTCCCAATCACTCCACATTCTAATACAATCATATTGCTTTTCTTTGCCCGTCTCCCTCAGAAATTTCTATTTCCTCACTGCAGTTCAGCTCTGAGTGATTGATAGTCATGCCCCTGCACTTTTCCCCTTCTAACCCAGAACCTTTTCTTAAACCTGTTATATTTACCATAAGAATAGGAAAAGGGGAAGGGTGTTCATTGCTTTCAACCCTTTCTCTGCAGTTAAAGAGGAAACTAACTAGATTGCTACTTTTCTTTGTTTCTATTGAATTATTGTGAATCCATAAACTTTGAAGGTCAAACAGAATTCCTTAACAGAGACAACCCCAACCTGTGTTCCCTTGCCTATCTGGGATTGTGGCACAGTGATATATTTCAGAATAAATACATTTAATTATTTGCATTTTTCAAAAGCAGAATGTAGCAGTTGGGGTGCTTTATTATAAATTAGAAATAAATTTTGTTACAATATGTAAGACTTGCAGGGTCTTTGAAGTTAAATCAAACTGGCATATGGAGAAATCAAGTCATTTCTGTGAAGTCATATCTTCTAGGACAACTCCTGGGATGTGACTTGGTAAATATTAAATAACTGGAACTTGAAAGCATCTCCAGTAGCAATCCAGTTAGTGTGTACCTCAGTGTGAGAGATTTGGGGAGTTAGATGCATGGTTCAGTAACTTTGGGATTTGACCCCCTGTTTTTAAAGACACAGTAATTTAGTAAGGTAAAATGATTGAACTTTGACTTTGGGAATAAAGTCAAAGTATGGTAAAATTTAAAACATGTAGACACGTAAATTACCAAAAAGGTTTGGTGGATAGCCTACACTACTTTGCCTCTAGTTGTACCAAATTTTCTTACCATTAAAAGGACTGTGAATTGGAGAATCAAGAGGCACATGAACAAGATGGAAATGACGAGCTAAAGGACTCTGAAGAATTTGGTGAAAATGAAGAAGAAAATGTGCATTCCAAGGAGTTACTTTCTGCAGAAGAGAACCAGAGAGCTCATGAATTAATAGAGGCAGAAGCAATAGAAGATATAGAAAAAGAGGACATCGAAAGTCAGGTCTTTAGCCAGTTTTTTAAAAATGTGACACGGATAAATTAAGTAATAAATAATAAAAAGTATTTTTTCTAGTTCAATGTGGAAGTTTCAGAATTTTCAAAAATATCATTTTGAAGTTATTTATAAACCACCCAAAATCCTACCACCTAAGATGACCTTTTAAATTTTTGCTTGTCTTCCACATTTGTATATATTTTTATATAGTAGTTATCATGCCTTTAGTTGCTATTTATTCTACATGATGTTTTCATATAACATACCATAATTTCATAATGCGTGTGCTATACTGTAACTTACTAGATTAATTTCTGTGTGTCAAATAGCCACTCCCTTAATTTGGACATTTACACATAAGTTGTTTTCTACCCCATTATGGATGAGTGTACCAGTTCATTCTGATCTTGCCAACAGTACTGGATGGTAGCTATTTTTTCTTTTGCTATTTTAGTAGATACAAAGGATTAATTTGCATTTCTTTGGTTATGAATGGTGGGTAATTACTTCAAGTTTAATTTAAAGGCATATAATTTTAAAAGTATTTGATTGAAATAGACCATTTGTCTTGTTTTGAAGTATGTTAGTGTGTCTTAAAACCAATGGATTAAGGAGTCAGTACTGTTAATATTCATGCTTAGAATACTTCCATTCTACTTAGCCAAATAAATGAAGGGCTCAAGAGATTTTTGCAATCCTCTATCAGTGTGACTATTTTTATGTTGGAACAAAAAGTGTAGTCTGAATTATTAAGCATTGACTTAGTACCGACGGTATCATAGACACTGTGCAGAATACAAGGCAAGTGATAGTTGGGTATAGCATAAAAGCATTCTCATGTTACCCAGATATTTTGTAAAGCAAAGCTATTGTATACCCTTTTACTTAGGAAATTGAAGCTCAAGAAGGTGAAGATGATACCTTTCTAACAGCCCAAGTAAGTTTACATTTAGTCCTATGAATATGATATTGTGGGTGGAAGGGCTTGGAAAAGGAATCTTATTTTGACTTCATAATTCTCTAATTCATAAAACTGCTTTAAATTCAGTTTAAGTACTGGTATATACAAAATACTTAAAATTGGCAGCTGAAATTTCTGTTGCCACAAAGGTGATTGGAAGATATTATAACAAGGTTCTTACCATTTTCAGAATAAAAATAAAAATAGTCCATCCTTTCTTTTAAAAAAAAAAGAAACAAACTGAAAAACCTCTGGTTACCAGTCTTTTGAGAAGTCTACCTCTCCTTGATTTTTTTTTTTTTTTCTGGCAATTTGCTATGAAGTGAATCATTTAAAAGTACTAATACCCTTATTAAAGCTTTAATTAAGATTTTGTTAATTTAACACACCTAGAATGGGCATAGTATAAAAATAATAAAAGTCTCTGTTCTAGAAATTTACTCAGGGTATGTGTGTGTGTATGTGTGTGTGGAAAATGACCACTCTTCTATTGTGTGTCGTGTTGTTTTTGGTATATGTGATATAGATAGTGCATATTTTAAAGCGTGACTTACAGGGGCTATAAACACATACCGCTCAGTTGCTACAATGTTTCCTTTTTAACTTATCCTTTGTTTTTTCCTCATCTGTACTCAAGAACCCCTTTTTCATCTACCTTCTTTAAATAGTATGCTTTGAAATAGAGATAGGAGTTTCCTCTCTTTACTAGATTAAGAAAAAATAGGGATCGAGACTGTTATTTCCTTACCGTAATATTTGCCAGAAGAGTATGTAAGTGGAGCTCGTACTTGTGGACTGCTTAGCTGATTGCCTCTGGTCACACCTTCTTTCCTGCAGCTCTATTGCCTTTGAAATGATGTTGAACCACAAATGCTGGTGAGGCTGTATTTTGGCTTTCTGCGTTTATTGCAGTGGGGGGAGAAACTGCATTTCTGGGAGAAATGTGTCTGATAATTTGGAATATTCAGGAAGGAAATGATAGGACTATGCATGTCTGTAGATTTGTCCCCCATACTGTCTCCAACTAAGTTAATTTCTGAGTGATAAAGAATAGGTGAGGAATATTAACTCTCAGATTAGGGGAATGCCTTTTCTAGATTAACTAATTTGCAAAAAGGTAGAGTTGAGCTCCTCATATTCCTAGCAACTAGCTTGTTAATTTGCTCCAAGGCCCACTCCTGGAGTTGTGTAGGTTGTGAGCTGTGTAAAGAGATCATTTCTAAGGTCCCCATTCACATCATAGATTACATATTTGTTATAAAAATTTAACAGATTAAAGTACCTTAAGGAATGGATGCCTTTTTAAAAATTTTCACAAATCTTTATGGCCTGGAGATGGCCATGCTTCCCTTCTATCCTGATGATGAGTGAACACTTACTCCTCATCAAGGGCTTTACTGTATCAAAAGATAGGGAAGGTACGTCTGCAGAGAAGTTTTCTTTCCGATTTAAAATGACCTTTTTTCTCTTTGTGAATAATGTAGAGTGGAATATTTAGCAATATATAAAAATGTTTCTATGTTTCATTGTGATCTAATGCTTCTGAACGTGTTGTTTTACTGTGTGCATTAAGTAATACTACATAGAGCGTAACCATCACCCAGCTTTAGCTGTTACAACTCATGGGTAGTCTTGTTTCATTTATACCTCCTTTCACTTTTCCTTTTCTGCATTATTCAGACAAATCCTGGACATTTAAAATTTTTCATTATGTATCTCTAAAAGAGAACTTACTTTTTTACAATATCACTCCTAATATAAGATTTTTAATCTCCCTACATGTACACTTAGTATTCAAATGTTCAATTGTGCATAAGTTTTTGCTTTTTTTCTTATTTTCACAGGTTTTGTTTGAATCAGATGTAAATAAGATGTACCTACTGTGATTGATTGAAATGTTTATTAAATCTCTTTTAGTTTATAGGTTTTTTTCCCTCCATCTTTTTTCCTTCAGTTTGTTTGTTGAAGAAATTGAGTTGTATATTCTGTAGAGCAAGGGTTGGCAAAGTTTTTCTTAAGGGAGTAGGTAGAAAATATTTTAGCCTTTGTGGGCCATATGGTCTGTGTTACACCTATTCAGCTCTGCCATTGTTGTGTGAAAGCAGCTGTAGACCATAGGTAAATGAACTGACATGGCTGTTTCAGTAAAAATATTTATAAAAAGAGGTATCTAGCCTCTTTTTTGCCAACCCCTGTTATAGGCTTTCCAAAGTCTAGATTTTGCTGATTACATTTCTGTGGAGTCGTTCAACATGTGTCTTTGTTTACTGTATTCTCTGTAAATTGGTAAGTCGGTTATAGGATCTAGAGACTTGCTGTCCAATTCAGGGCACCCCACCCCAACACACCCAACTGCTGCAGAAACAGTGTTCTTCCATTTGGATGCATGTCATGTCTGGCTTTAACTTTTTGGTGATGCTATCGATCATTGATGATCCACACCCCTTTGATCAAAGTAGTATATTCTAATTCTATCATTTCTTCTTACTGATCAGCTAGGATGTTCCTAGAAATAGAAATATCTCATACTGTTTGGTTATCCAGTGGTACCATTGACAAAGGAAAGCCAGCGTATATACTTATGCCTCATTTCTTTTCCTTTTATTTACCAGTTTTGAGAATAATGAGCTGGTTTATCACTGACTAATGAGCTTTTTATTTTTCCTTTTTTTCTCCCTTAGTTTCATTTTGAACTCATGGATTTAAGTATATTTGATGTATTTCAGCCCATTGTAGTTATCCTTGTTCAGTGTTCAAACTGTCCCATCTGTATCTGTAGCTTGTGAGAGCCTCTTCATTTCAACATGATCCTAGTAGTCTTTGATTGCTTCCTTGCTTTCTGGTATGTTATGATGTTCCTTTTTCTGCTCTAGACCTAATTAGCCATTTTTTCCCTTTATAGTGGTAAATGGTTTTCAAGAAAATAGTCTCGGTGGTAGGGATGTAGTTCATTGCCGCTGGGTTTTCATGTCTTCTAGGTCTTTTCTTCCAGTGTACAGTGCTAGGGAATGTGTGTGGTTTTTTGGTTTGTTTTTACTTTCAAGTTAAATAAATTTTGAGGTCACAGGGATACTTGCAAGTTAATCATTTTGTTTGTCTTATGGTACACATAAAATAGTCTTAGAAACTTAATATCAACACTATTACCAAAAAGATTAGTGAAAATAACTTCTCCCCAGTATATCTGTCCTAAAGACGTACCCTTCTAGGAGTGAACAGACTATAGTATTTTGGACGAGTTCTGCTCTATAGGATTATATCACCAACTCATACATATTTAGGTTGACTTGTTTCATTTTATTTTCAATAATTAAGGTGTGCTTTTTAAAAAACTTGAATCTAACTTTTTGTGAGTCTATAATTCAAACTAGGAAATTTAATTTTATAATTATTTACAATATTTATGTGGTTTCAAAATCAAAGCTATGAGAAAAGTACATTCAGAAAAGTCCCTTCTGGGGTGCCTGACTGGCTTATTTGGTAGAGCATGTGAACCTTGATCTCAGGGTCATAAGTGCAAGCCCCACATTGGGCGTAGAACTCACATCCACACAAAAAAAGTCCCCTCCACTCATTCCCTTGATGGCAAACTTTTAAATTCCTGATACATTCTTCTATTATTTGTTCCTAAAGATACAAGCAAATGGGCAGTATATTTGTATAGGAATGTATTTATTTAAAGCCAGTTTTCAGGCTTACTTACTTTAAATGTTTGGCCTTTAGGTGTTAGCCAAGAATGTGGTTCAAATTCTGCTTCTTTTAGTTGCTAATAATATTTTGACTTTGGGTGGATTCTCTTAGTTTCTAAGTCTGTAAAGTGAACATTAATTCCTACCTGCTGCATTGATGTTAGGATTAATTATAGATCCTGGCACTTAGCATATGTGCATTCTGGTTGTGATCTTGTTTACTAGCTTGAAGATACTCGTTTTACTTAAGAATTTGGGGGAATTTTTCTCAAAAATGTTTATATTTGCTGATTCTGTAATTCTTCAAAATTTCCTCTAATTTCAGTCTCTTCAGTCTTTGGTAATCACACCATGTATATTCCTTTTTCTGTTTGCCTTTGCCCTTAATATTTCACTAATTTGATACCCTTTTTTTGTCATATGAATTCTGTGTACCCCTAAAGCCAGATTTATCTGTATCTGCTCCCCAAAACTTTCCCTAATATCTTTTATGTAGTACTTTATTGTTTACAGAGAATTTTTTACATCCATTATCTTACTCAGATGTTTATATTTATTTAGGTCATATGTTATCCCTTATTTTATGGGTAAAATTCACCTACATGGATAACACGAGTGAAACTGTTTCGTTGACAACGATAGGATAAATATCCAGGTGTTATGATGCCTGGTTTAGAATTCTTTTCACTAAATCACTGCACACTAGTAAATCTTGTTTTCTGAATTCCATTATACTCACACAGGGCTGTAGCTAAGCCCGTTACATACATGGAAATGAACAGTTAGTTCATTCCCTTCACCTGAAAATAGTAGTGTCTTTCTTATACCACAATTACTCAGTAAATTCATTCAATAAATATTTATTGAATGCTTATCACATGCCAGGTGTTTTGTGTTTTCTGTGATCTTTAGCATATTGCCAGATAGATAGCAGACAGTTGGTGGCTTAAGGTTATTTTGAAGGTTTATTTTAAAATCAAGCTGAATATAGTATTTACATACAAGTCAGGGAAAGGAGGCTTTCTAGAAGCGGTCTTCTGACATAGCACATGTTACATGTATCGCAAGATTAACCTAGGGGAAAGGAGAGAGAGGGGGGGTGGGGAGAATGTAGCTTTGTATATGAATTTTGGCATTTGACTAAGGGTTGTAGATCCTGCTATAAGGATAAACAACATGAGTACCTACCTTACAGAGCATTTGCTTAATTTTCATATGTGAAATGTTACTTTTTTTCCAAGAGAAGCTCAAAAAGTGTTTAATATGGAAGGATGCTTTACACTGTTGTTACTTATTATATTTCTCATTCTGAAAACAATCTGTTTTCGGTGGAGGAAAATTGTTTTCAGAGAAAATGCGTATCCTATGTATCATTTAGACAGGAAAAATCTCCCATTGTATTTCTTGGTTTGTTTCGTATTACAAAGATTTTTAGGCTTATTTAGGGCTTTTGGTTTGACTTTAGCAGAACTTTGTTTACTGCACATACTGCGCAGTGAAACCTGCACTGATACGTGGCTCATCTTTTCTACTAACCCTAGTTGTTTTTGTGCTTCACCTGTGTTGTAGTTGGTTTTATTTTCTGGAAGCCAGGTCCGACTCTTCCAGGGGCATTGAAGCATATGTGGTAAAGCTAGTGTTACCTTTAATTTGAGAAACTAACATTATGAGACCCTTCAGAAGACATGTTGAATAATTAGGATAAATATCTGAAAGCTCTTCAGCAAAGTAAGGCAAACCTTACCAGTTATTTTAGCAGCTAGAAATAACATTTGTAACTAGTGGAACTACAGCAGAAAGCATTTTTTAAAAAATATTTTTTAATGTTTATTTATTTTGGAGAGAGCATGGGAGGGGAGGGGCAGAGAGAGGGAGACACAGAATCCATGCACAGAGCCTAACGCGGGGCTCGAACTCACGGACTATGAGATCATGACCTGAGCCAAAGTTGGACGCTTAACCAACTGAGCCACCCAGGAGCCCCAGGATTTTGTTTCTTACAAAACACACAATACTTAATTTTTTTTTTAATTTAAAAATTAAAAATTTTTTACTGTTTAAAACAGGAGATAATTTGGCCATTTTTTCTTAAACTTGTCAGTATCGCATGTCTAAAAGAATAACTGGAAAGTGGTGTTGCTGTTGGTAGATAAAGGAGAGGCAAGTTGCATTCTTTAAGTTAATTTGTTCTGCTTCCAATTAAAAGTTAAAGATATTCCAGTATATTTATTCCCCCAAGACAAATTACTAAACTAAAAGAGAAAGATAAATCACCAATTCTGGTCTCACCCATCCTTTCCTTGCTGCCATTGCCTGTCATGCCACCCAAGTGAAAGCATTTCTCTTTTCTTTCCAAATGTTGCAGATTAGAAACATAATGATTGAAACTAAATTCTGGTTCAGCATTGTGGTCCAGAGCAACAATAGAGTTATCAGAGCATAATGTCGCAGACTTAAGTGATAATAAGATTCACTTTGCCATGAATCAATAACCTACTTGTTCAGGACTCTTTTACTTCCTAAGCTTGTGGCTTAGTTGTTTCAGTGTTTGTAGTTTCCTTCATACACTTTAGTGTGTAAAACAATTGGGCATTTCCTAACTGGGGCACTTACATGTTAGCTTAAAGTCAAAAAATCCGTTAAAATGATTTCTTAGAAATATGGTTGCTGCCAGATGTAAGTTTGAGCATATGGTAAAATATTTGACATTTTTAAAGAACGCACACTTTTCTATGAATCTAAAATTGTGTTATAAATAAATATGCCAGTTAAAGTTTTATTTACAGTTCAGTTTAAGCCTTTTTTCACTACTGGGCTGTCACTCTAAGGCAGTAGTTCTTAAAGTGTGGTCCCTGGACAACAGCATCAGCATCACCTGGAAGCCTGTTAGAGATGCAGATTCTCAAGCCCTGCCTCCAGACCTGAATTAGAAACTCTGGGTTGGTGCTTAGCAAACTGTTTTAATTAGCCTTCCAGGAGATTCTGATACAGACTCAAAGTTTGAGAACCACTACTCTAAGGCTTTGTATGTGGTAGCTTCATACCACTGTGACCGAAAAGGATCTACTTCTACTCAGCTTTTACTTTATTTTATTTATTATTTTTTAAATGTTAATTTATTTGTGAGAGAGAGAGAGATTGAGAGAGAGAGAGAGAGAGAAATAGAGTAATAGAGTCGGGGAGGGGCAGAGAAAGAGGGAGACACAGATTCCAAAGCAGGCTCCAGGCTCTGAGCTGTCAGCACAGAGCCTGATACAGGGCTCAAACTCGTGAACTGTGATCATGGCCTGAACTGAAGTCAGACGCTTAACCGACTGAGCCCCCCAGGTGCCTCTACTCAGCTTTTATTTTAAAAGTTATAAGTTAAAACATCCCTTCACTTTTTTTTTCCTTTACTGAGATTAAATGCATATTTCGTTATTTGTTAAGATCTTTAATGGGAAAATGTTGGTTTTATCTTGGTGTGATTATGACTACTTCAGTGGTTTTTGCACTATTTGCTTGGTAAAGGGAAAATCCCCTTGCAGTATTCCTGTTTTCAGGCTAGTACATGCTTAATTTTAGATTAGGTGAGGAGATACATATTTTAAAATTAAAATCAGTCATATTTTTTAAAAAGTGTGAGTTACTCTTTTGATTACCTAGTGTGCAAACACCTTTTTAAAAGTAGTTGGCCTCCAGGGTGTATGTGGCTGCTGTGAATTAATTTTTAACAGATCAGAGGAATGAGTAATTTGAAGATAACTGCTCTTGTAGTCTTCCCTTTGAGTTCTGAGATACCTGGAAAGAGTTTTTGTTTGTTTGTTTTATTAATATGCATTTAAGCCCTTGAAAGTGCGTGTCTTCAATTTATACTTTCTGGTACTACTTTTGAATAGTATGCCCTAAAAGTGCTTTTGAATGGAGTCACATAAGATAATCAGGTCAGTCCTTTGGCAACTGCTTGATGTGAGTAAGATTCAGATTTATATAAACTAGTTTTGAATACTGAAACTAATACAGTTTATTGATGATCTGATTATTGATAGATTTACCTGTTTTGTCTGAAACCGTATATACCAGACATGTGCCACATTTCTCTAACTGGCCTCTGGTTCTGATTGGAAGATCCTATATATGCTAGTGATAGGTGTCCCTAATTAATGTTACTAAATTATATACCAGTTTAACTTGACTGATTTTATGCTATTACTAAAATCTAGTTTTAAGTGAATTCATTTTACATTTGATTATTCTTTGAATTTCAGGATGGTGAGGAAGAAGAAAATGAGAAAGGTATGTTTGATGCCAAGTAGAGTTTAAAAATTGCTGACATTTAGAAAAATAGTAAATTATGTGAGAACAAAAACCTTCCTTATTTGAAATCTTATTTTTGAAATGACTTTATTTTCAAATTTATCAATTTAGTGAATTAAGTTAGCATCTTGATTTCATTTTTCAATTGGTTTTAATTTTCTTTTTAACATTTAAGATATGTTCTAACTTAATGGTACATATCAGTTACTGTAGTGGACAATGCCATATTTTTTTTAACCCAATTTTAACTTTATTTTTTACAATAACTTCTAGCATACGGTAAGTTGATAACGTCCTTAAGACTGGCACTGCAGTAACTCATACGTGCTTATTGGAGTGTAACGGATAATTAATTGTATAAACGGTCCTAAAAATGGGTGATGAGGAGACTAACGTTTTGTTTGCTACATAGGGAAACTTTCGTATAGCCTTCTGACAGTTTTCATAGTTTAGGAGAACTGTCTCATCCAATACAATTACAGGGACATCAGTAGTAATACATTTGTCAGTACGAGGTTATCATGGAAGAGTTCTTGGATGGAAGTCAAAGGATCCTACTTTGGACTAGAAAGGACATGGAGCAGGGTTCTAAGCAAGGCAGAATTAAAGGCCTAAAAATGATGACGAAGTAAAGCTACTGACTGAAAATCTCAAATGCCTGAAGCCTTTCTATTTTGGGGGAATGCAAGACATCTTCAAAAACGGTAATTGCGGGACTGACTGGACAGGATGAAGACTGGAAATAACCAATTTCCTGAACGTTATGGAGCAGGCCATCTTTGGAGCCTTCTGCAGCAGTTTTCCATACGATTCTGGACTACCCAAGAATTGAAAAAGAAGAGTGAAAAAGATGGGGCCCTGAAAAACTTTGAAGACTGATTGATATCCTCAGACTGTGACCTTTCAAGACGTCACCAAGGGGATTCTGAAGGTCACAAGGGTTAAACCCAAGATGATTGGAACATTGAATAACAAATCTGCACATTTGTCACTATCTCATGGAGGAAAAAAATCTTCCATATGCCATTAACTTCTAACCACAAATGAAGAGCTGGTATCCTCAGGATGGAACCATTTCCTCACTTTTGTTGTTTGGTATTTGTATGTAGAGATCATTTTTTTCCATGAAGAATAAGTGATCCTGGGTAAAGGATTGTTTATGTTAGTTAATACCCTTGTGTTTTTTTTCCCCTAACCTTCCATCAGTGCTAATAACTGGCTTTATATTTTCTAGGTCCTATTCTAGCTTATGAATATGAAATTGTTTAAACTTCTTGTTTTGCCATATTTATTCCTGTTAAATCCTCTTAGATATAGCAGGTTCTGGTGATGGTACACAAGAAGTATCTAAACCTCTTCCTTCAGAAGGGAACCTAGCTGAGGCTGATCACACAGCTCATGAAGAGATGGAAGCTAATGCGACTGTGAAAGAAGCTGAGGATGACAACATCTCGGTCACAATCCAGGCTGAAGATGCCATCACTCTGGATTTTGATGGTGATGACCTCCTAGAAACAGGTAAAAATGTGAAAATTACAGATTCTGAAGCAAGTAAGCCAAAAGATGGGCAGGACGCCATTGCACAGAGCCCGGAGAAGGAAAGCAAGGATTATGAGATGAATGCGAACCATAAAGATGGTAAGAAGGAAGACTGCGTGAAGGGGGATCCTGTCGAGAAGGAAGCCAGAGAAAGTTCTAAGAAAGCAGAATCTGGAGACAAAGAAAAGGATACTTTGAAGAAAGGGCCCTCGTCTACTGGGGCCTCTGGTCAAGCAAAGAGGTTTGTTTTTCTATGTCAGTTCTTTACGATACTGAATTCCAGCATTCAATAAGATCACTCTACATTAAGGGGGTGGCTTCAAGACCATGTACAGTAATTAGTACTTATGATCCTGCCTATAATATTTTTGACCGTCATAAGTTACTTTAAAAAAAATTTCAAGATCTTCGTAATATGCAGTGTGTCCTACTGATTGCATTGTCGAATTGTCAGCATATATTTGGTTTTTTTTGTTGTTTTTTGTTTTTTTTTTCAAATTGACAATTTTTTTGTGTTTTATTTTTAAAAATCCTTGTGATGATGGTTAATGAACAACTATCAGTCCTAAGAACACAAAATGAAGTCAAGTCCCAGTCCTGAAATCTGGAGAAGATGGCCATATATCCACTGAATAGAATTGTCAGAAAATCTAGATCTTCAGGCATCTTGGGGAAAATCAGTGCAAGAATCCTAAGGGAATCATTTGTTCAAATAACCTAATCTAGACCTTTGGAATTGTTAATTTGTGTGAATAGCACTAGTTTGAAATGTAGTCAATATCAAGCTGTTCGATTTTTGGTTTTTTTGGGTTTTTTTTTTGTTTTCAATTTTCTTCTGGTGATTTGCTTCTTTAGCTCTTCAAAGGAATCTAAAGACAGCAAGACATCATCCAAAGATGACAAAGGTAATGAATTTTTTTCCTATTTATTTCAGTGGTAAATTGTGTATTTTCGTTAAAAAGTAATAATTGCCTGGGGTTTCCTTTGACGTTTAGTCATTTAAAATATACATACTAAAATTTCTGTATGGCTTTTGTGCAGACTGTTGAGTTAAATAGATTTTCGCAAACTCTTGGTGTTATTGAGGTGTTAAGCTTTAATTAATTTGTAAACTGGTAGGAGTATGCTAAAAGTTGTATTTTTAACATTGTGTTCTAAGCACCTGTGTTGAATATTAATACAATAGATACTTCATTTTCTTGCCTTATAATTTTAGAAATATTTTATCTTTAGTTGTAGTCATTTGCAACCCATATGCACCAACCTTCTCCCTGTTCTGTCTAGTAGGAAATGTGCCATAAATGATATTTGCATATATTTGTGGAGTCTAATACTTAAAAGAAAATCAGTCTCTAACATTTGGTTTTATTTTTTTCATTGTTTAAATCAGGGCACACTTCTGTTAACATAGCCAGTATAGGGTATTTTTGATTCTTTACAATTTGCTTCTTAATTTGACTTATTTTGGGTCGATAGGAGTTTTATGTAGGAAATTCGTTTTATTTTAAATTCTTATAAGCTTAAAGATACAATATTTGGTTACTTTCTGTTACTGGGATGTCTGGGTCTCTCATGGCTGTTGCGCTATAGTTTCCTCTTGTACATATGCTGTCTACTTGAAAAACATTTCCTGTTTTCTGAAAAATCACTTTAAGGGAAATAACACCAATCAGGTGTTGCAAAGTCCTAGAATGCCTCTTCAGTGAATAAATAAGGAATGTTATCTGCTTTTTGTGGTTCATTTAGTGTTATTTTGTTGGTAATTTTAATAGTTGGAATTTCAAGTGATTGTGTACTAAATTGACAGTTAATTGCAATACTCACATCCTTTTACAGTTTTGGTTAATGGACAACATTTAATAGATTTATTGAATGTTACCCTTTAAATTCAGAAGATTAGTGGTCTTGTTTAAATGTTAACTTTTTTCTATTATTGCAATTTTTTTTCTGTAATTAAGAGAAGTACCTGGGCCCAAATGTTACTGTTAACATAAAAAAAGATACGCAGTCTTCTAGTTAGCATTTCATAAAATCGATCCTTTTTTAAATGTAGTTTTTAAGAGTAGAAATGCAGCAGCCATTAATATTTAAAATGTGTCGTCTCTTCATAAGTCTACGTGGACAGTAATTTTTCAACTAAAACCTGTGGCATTAATATTTTAAAGCATTGAAAATTTTACTCTTTCTACTTACAATAACGTGCAGTTATAAAAATTGTTACTTTTAATTGCTTACATACTTTTTTTCCCTTAAAGTGGGTAAGAATTGTTCTGCAAATTAAGTCAAATGAATGAAAGCTCCCTTTTGTAACAGCACATTTGAAGAAAAGCCCTGGGGGGGGGGGGGATAAATGACTAGGCCTGTATTCCAAGAAATGGTACTTAGGTGTATGACAGCCTACTTTGTGTATGGAGGTAGTACAGAAATAATTCGTATAACCATTTACCTATTCTAAAGAATTTTGAGGTTTCTGATTTTATTCTTATTAATAACTTTGTTTTAGAAGATTGTTTTTAATTAAATCCAGAGTTATCTAGCTGCATATAATTCCTGTTTTATTCTTTCTCTACCAGAGAATGAAGATGAGCTGTTGGTTAGTCTTTGTTATTAAACATTTACATTTTTGAATATGGTTTATCCCTTCCTTTGACTGTTCCCTTTTGCACTCCCAAAGTCTCAGGATCTAAAGCCCAGGACATATGTGGGTAATTAAGCAATCTGTACATTTCTAGATGACTGCTTTCCAGTTGTCTATATTCATTGCAGTGGTAGAGTATAAATTATTAAACTTAACAGTCAAAGTCAAGACCTGTAACTGATTTTTTACCCACTTCAGTTTAACGCATGCAGTAGAAACTATACAGATGTTCAGATTTGTTTCCTCACTAGTTGTATCGTCTATTGTGTTTGATTTTAATAATAGCAAATTCCTAGGATTCTGATACAGCGAGGCTGTGCTATTAGATTTAGTTACGTCAAAAGATAATTCTATAATTTTGGAAGAAGATGGATCTAATCATTTTATTAAAAAAAAATTCCAGTGGAGATACTAAAATGTCTGCTATTAAATTTGTTCTAGGCAGTACAAGTAGTACTAGTGGTAGCAGTGGAAGCTCAACTAAAAATATCTGGGTTAGTGGACTTTCTTCTAATACCAAAGCTGCTGATTTGAAGAACCTTTTTGGCAAATATGGAAAGGTACGCTGCTTTTACCTGTTTATCTATCTTTCTCGTGTCTCCGTTTGAAAGGAATTATATTCAAAACAATATTATATGAAACCTTCCAGTTTTTTTGTTTTTCTTACGACTGGTTTAAGCATAATTATTGAATTCTATGGTAACGTAGAGTTCGTCCTATAATCTCACTCTGAGCCTGGGGATCTTTGTATTAAAAGCTCATATTATAGTTTTCTTTTTTTTTTTTTTTTTTTAATGTTTATTCATTTTTGAGAGACAGAGAGAGACAGAGCACGAGTGGGAGAGGAGCAGAGAGAGAGAGAGACACAGAATCCGAAGCAGGCTCCAGGCTCTGAGCTGTTAGCACAGAGCCCAATGCGGGGCTCAAATTCACAGACTGTGAGATCATGACCTGAGCTGAGGTTGGACGCTCAACTGATGGAGCCACCCAGGCGCCCCTAAAAGCTCATATTTTAAGCCCATTTCAGCCAAGGACTGAGTTATTCATCACATTCATCATGATTTTTCTAGGAACTAGAGTATCTAAGGCTAATCTAGTCATTTGGAAAATATTAGACAACGGGATATAGAATTTGGTGGGGGTGGGAACTGATACACCTGTCACCATACAGATTCCAGTACAGTAGTGAAAAAAAATGTAAAACTGGTGAAAATATCCTTCATCAGAAGTTGTGATATGTGCTATGATGGAAGAGTTGCCAAGAGAGCAAAAGGGGAGGCTCGACTGTGGTTGGTTCATCAGAAAAATATATACTGGCATATAAAGGGAAGATCTAACAGAAGAATAGCCAATAATTAAATGCATTAAATACTCAATTAATAGTTGTTGAATTGCATTGTAGTCGATTTGTATCCCTTAGGGCACTCACTCCTTTCTGCCTTGTATTTTTGTTTTCATTATATGTCATATGTAATCTACTCCAGTGTAAGCTCTTTTTTTCTTAAATGTTTATTTTGAGAGAGAGAGAGCATGCACACAGAAGTGGGGGAGGGGCAGAGAGAGAAAGAGAGGGAGAATCCCAAGCAGGCTCCATGCTGTCCCCACAGAGCGTGACACAGGGCTCGATCCCTGTGTCCCAGGAACTGTGAGATCATAACTTGAGCCAAAATCAAGAGTTGGACTTTTAACTGACTAGAGGCACCCCTCCAATGTAGTCTCTTTGATAGCAGGGACTTCGTCTGCTATACTTTAAGTGCATGCAGTAGGCTTTGAAATATCTGTTAAATTAATGACCAATATTGGTGAATAACCATTCATGAATGTTATAAAAATCTATTCTGTTGATTTCAGAAGTCTTTTTTTTCTTCTTCTTCTTCTAATATAGAGTTGCCTGAGTGTTAAGGATTCTTATAGGTGTCAGATATACAACACTGAGAACTGTAGTCCTGTGATCAGCCTTGGTTTATTTTTTATTTTGTTTTCAGTAATTTATTGTTAGAGATATAAAAAGTTTTTTAATGCTGGCATTTCTTAGGACTAAAACTATATAAGGACACCGTGTACTTTTATAACAAGACATTGGGCTTTAAAACCAAGTTGTTGTTGGGGCAAGTCTGCCTTTCCCAGACTTGAGATAAAAGCTGATAGTTTCCAGCCATCCACACCACCCAGCCTCCTAAATTCCCTGTTTATCTCTTTTTGGCATTATGTCTGTCTCTCTTTTTGTTCAGCACTAGATTGTACTGCCACTTTTCTTCCTACTCATCCATCCCTGTCTCTCTTGACTTTGATAGAATTGAAATTCTTTGTCACTTTTATATTGGTGTATATTTTTAAAGCTCAAAGTGTATCTTTTTAGAGTATGTTTTTGTAGGGTGTGTTTTTAAGACTGCTTTTTTATATGTGGATGGTTCTTTATTCATTTTTTGAAATTTCTTATAGTAACTCATTGGAGAAAATTGTTAACACTCATTTAGAAACTTTCTAGAAAATTACCTCTTATTCCTCTAAGAGATTCAGGGTGGGCTTATGATAGGGGAAGTTTGGCCCAAATGCAATTGAGAATATTAATTTCTTTGCTTTCATTAATTGTGTCATTATTGCATTGATGTGACTGCTGTATTTTGGCTATAGAGTTGAAAAATTTAACACAAAGCAAGTAGATTACAATTGCTTTTTGACACTTTTTTATTATTGTTTTTAATGTTTATTAATTTTCAGAGAGGGACAGAGCGCAGGAGGGGGAGGGGTAGAGAGAGAAGGAGACCCGAAGCAGGCTCCAGGCTCTGAGCTGGCGGCACAGAGCCCGATGGGAGGGGCTGGAACTCAGGAACTGCAACATCATGATCTGAGCCGAAGTTGGATGCTTAACCGACTGAGCCACCCAAGTGCCCCTTGACGCTATTTTTTAAATGTTTATTTTGAGAGAGACAGACAGACAGACAGGGTGTGGGGAAGGACCAGAGAAAGAGAGAGGGAGAGAGAGAGTCCCAATCAGGCTCTGTGGTATCAGCGCACAGCCCATCACGGAGCTCAGTCCCACGAACCGTGGGATCATGACCTGAGCCAAAATCAAGAGTTGGACATTTAACCGACTGACCCATCCAGGAGCCCAGTTTTTGATGCTTTAGATTTTTCCCCTGGATATTTACTGAGTACTTGTATTATAAGCAAAGTAGATAATGATCACAAGAATATGAACCAAAATAATAATATATATCCAAAATGTATCCATCATCACAAATTCATGTATCCTGAATATATCCTTTTATTTGATTAGTATTAGTTCTGAAGTTTGATCTATTCAGAAATGTATGTTGTGGTAAAGTTGTAAAACTTTGTCAAGTGTTATTTTATATTCTAGGTTCTGAGTGCAAAGGTAGTTACAAATGCTCGAAGTCCTGGGGCAAAGTGCTATGGCATTGTAACTATGTCTTCAAGCACAGAGGTATCCAGATGTATTGCACATCTTCATCGCACTGAGCTGCATGGACAGCTGATTTCTGTTGAAAAAGTAAGCTTGCCTAAATGTATATAAAATGGAGGTTACTTCGAGGGCTAGCAGTGCTCAATTTAAAGAGTTTACACCCATAGAGAGTAGAATTTGGAATAGTTTTTAAGTATTATTTTTATGTTTTTACTTCTGTTTTTTCCACATTTGCTCCCCAAAACATACTTTTTTGTGATCTGAAACATAACCTTAAAATGTACTGATTTTTTTTTTTCCTGTTTAAACCTTTCAGGTTAAAGGTGATCCTTCTAAGAAAGAATTGAAGAAAGAAAATGATGAAAAGAGTAGTTCAAGAAGTTCTGGAGACAAAAAAAACATGAGTGATAGAAGTAGCAAGTAAGGATTTATTTTTTTGATAAGCACTAGACTTTTTTGGAAAATTGCTGCAAAAGTTCTCATTATGTGTTTTTCCTGGGTGGTATGATCAGGACACAAGCCTCTGTGAAAAAAGAAGAGAAAAGGTCATCTGAGAAATGTGAAAAAAAAGAAGGCAAGGATACTAAGAAAATAGAAGGTAAAGATGAGAAGAATGATAATGCATCAAGTGGCCAAACTTCAGAGTCGATTAAAAAAAGTGAAGAAAAGAAGCGAATAAGTATGCTATGTATCTTTCTTCTCAATCCCTTTCTAATGCTTTCTACCATTTCATTTTTACAGTGGAAGGGAAAACCTGAGATCCCAGTCCAGATAAATATTTAAACTTCGTTGTTAGGTGTCACTGTGGTAGAAGGGGAAGTCTTCTTTTGTACTCTTGGGAAACAAGTGTGTTCTTCCATCTAAGCCCCTTTATGGTCATTGATAGCTGTGTGACTGAGTTGGGATCTTTTGTTGTTTTTGTTTTTTTCTTTTTTAATATGAAATTGATTGTCAAATGGTTTCCATAAGAGTTGGGATCTTTTGGTATCACTGAAAGTAATTATGTTTGTGGGTTGAGCTCTTTTTAAAGACTATTTGCAGTTAAGTTCTCATAGAATAAGTAGGTTTATTTATTTCATGCCCTATGTTGTGAATATCTGGCTATCTAAGATTTCAGCATTTTTACATGATAGTTACTGTCTTTTTTAATGAGATAGTGTTTAGACATTTGTTTATGATTTTTTTTTTCCTCTTAGGTTCAAAGAGTCCAGGACATATGGTAATACTAGACCAAACTAAAGGAGATCATTGTAGGCCATCAAGAAGAGGAAGATATGAGAAAGTAAGTCTCTGAGAGGGCTGCCGTGTACTATTCTGCTGTTTTCAAAAGAAGATAGTTCGGTATCTCTATAACTTGAAAATCAAGAAAAATAGAATGTCATTACTCTTTTAAAGCTTTTTTTTTTTTTTTAAACCTTTTTTTTTTTTTTAATTTTTTTTTTTTTTTTTTTATGGGGGGGGGAAGGGAATAAAAGGGGAGGGGGGAGGGGAGGGGAGGGGAGGACA